>NC_062967.1:16183184-16363195 GCF_023119035.1 Salvia hispanica | reverse complement strand
TGGAGAAGGGCTACTTCACAGATGTTCCTCCAGAGATAATCATTGAGAGATACATAAAATCCATTTCTAATGATTCTTCTCCTTGAAATGGTTTTGTATGTGCTGATTCCTTTTGTCAGTGTATCAAGCAAAATTGAGATGACAGAGCTGGAATTTGAATAATGTATGTATGTTCTTGCTTTACATTCTGAGACCACTTTCATTGATGATTCATCTTCAATAATAGGAAAACTAAACATGAAATCACATAAAACAACAAAATCACATTGAAAGGACAATTTCAACCGATCCTCACTCAAAATTTTCAGGTTAAAGCTCACAGGAAGAAAAAGTCAACATAAAAACATGATTAAATATTAGATACATGTAACTACAAGAAAATAATGGTTTTTGCTAAGGGAAGAACAAAACTTTGGCAAAATTGGGATATATATTTTTCTGTAGAAGGGCTCAAGAATGCCTGCCACCACCATAACGCCCACGGCCTCTGTGATTCCCTCTTCCACCACGACGGCCGCCACGACGGCCACCACCACGGCTTCCATTGAAACTCATGGCTGGAGGCTGTGGCTGACCATCTGGAGATACCTGAGTCTGAACTGCTTGCTCTCCAGCACCATTCAGAGGCAGTGGCGGTGGACCTTGCTGGCCCTCAACTCCAAACTGAGGCCGTGGGGGACCTTGCTGGCCCTGCACTCCAAACTGAGGCTGTGGTGGACCTTGCTGGCCCTGAGCTGCAAACTGTGGCCGTGGTGGACCTTGCTGGCCCTGCACTCCAAACTGTGGCTGTGGTGGAACTTGCTGGCCCGGCGCTGCAAACTGTGGCTGTGGTGGACCTTGCTGGCCCTGCGCTGTAAACTGTGGCTGTTGTGGACCTTGCTGGCCCTGCGCTCCAAACTGTGGCCGTGGTGGACCTTGCTGGCCCTGCATTCCAAACTGCGATGCATTCTGATCCATAGGCCAAGGTGGAATTATCCCACCAATATTTGGTAGTCCAGCCATTGGATTGAAGTTTGGTGGCATTCCGGGTATCATACTGATTTGCTGTTGAAATGGTGCACCGGTCGGGTACAGGTACGGTAGGTTTTGCTGCTGCATCCACAGCATGCCGTTCGGAGGCAGTCCAGCAAGAAGGTTTGCATTTAGCTGCTGATGTTGTGGAAACCCATTGTTCCAACTTCCATTCGGAGGAGGAAATGCTTGTGCTTGAGGCCTATGTGGGAATGAAGGAGGAATCACGCATTGATCACCAACAGAACCCTGTCTAGAGCCCAGTGAGCCTTGGTGATGACTGTCTTGGTTTGACGGTGTTCCAACACGAGGAGCGAAACGTTGGCCTTCGCCACCTGGAGGAGTTTGTGCAGTAGAATTGTTATTGTTCCAGCTCCCGTTCCCTCTCTGATTCTTCTGCTGCCGTTTCTCCTTCCTCTTGTTATTGGGCTTGGAATCATTCGTTCCCCTTTTCTTCATCTTCATCATTCTCCTGTACTCAGCCTCTTTCTCGTCATCTGAAAATTCACCATCCTCAGACAGCTCTTCATCGTTCTCATTAGATGCATCATACCCTTTCTGGTAGAGATTATTGTTATTGAGTACATGATCTGCAAACTCTGCAACAAACGAGATCAAGGTGCCTTGCTGGATCCCTGTGGGGACTTCCTCCTCGGAGTTGTATCTCACAATGTAGAAAGGGTTCTTGACGGGCCCAAAGATTTCATCAATAATCCCCAGCGGTGATCTGCTCTCAGTAATCCAAAGAATTGAGCCCTCGTTGAGAGGATCGTGTTTCTCGACTCCTTCCACAATCACTTGGGCGCCAATCATCTGTTCAATGTTAATAACATTACTCAATCCAAGAACATCAAAGCAAGAAAACATCATAAATGTTGGCAGTATTCGGTAGCAATGTAGAAACGATGTTTTACCGACAAAACTGTTCCAACTGGAAGGGTTTCATGACGTGGTTCCAAGGTCACATTAACAGAAGGAACTGGAGGCAGATCCTGCATAGTAAAAAAGAAAGATTATAACAAACATAAGCTTCGTCCCCCGTTTAGGCGCAAACACAACTACAGAGAACAAAACTATGAAAATTGAATGCATCATATGATGTGTATGAGCAGGCGTCTGTTGAAGAATGACGGCTATTGAATAAAATGTTGGTTGCTAAACGACACGTTCCATTTGCGACAAAGGTGTTTTATACCTTCTCTTACATTGCTCGAAATGAAGGTTTTTAACAAAAGACATATATCAAGCAACAAACGGCACAAATAGCTGTACTTCTTTCTCTTAATGTGTTCAACGATACCTTCATTACCCAATGATCATTTTCTTAGTTCAAGGATAAATCCAAATTTTGACATTCTTTAAACTTTGAAGATTAAATACATTCAATAATAGTGACAAATACTTCACAAGTTACACAGCACAACACAATATTGCAATAAACATGATACATAAATTAGATGGAATTCATGCCTATGTACAGATTCAAAATATAATCCACCACAATTCATGAACACACAATCACAAACCTCAAGCTCATTCTTAGATTTGATTGGTCCGCCTCCACCACCATCCTCATCATCAACGTCACTCCACGAAACCATCTCTTCTAGCTCCGACATCACAATCTCACCATCCTCCATCTCAGTCTCTTCATCACCACTACTCTCTCCATTCTTGTCCTTCTTTTTACCATCATCCTTATCCTCACTACTACTAGATGACGAGGACGACGAATCCGAGGTGCTCCCACTCCCATCTCCATCATCCACACTCTCATCAACTTTATTCTCATCCCCACCAACTCCTAACACATCACCATCACTCTTCACACTACCACAACTGCCAATCCCCATTTTCACACTCTTCAACTTGTCATCAACCGCAGCTTCTTCACTACCACTATTCTCACATTTCAGTGAAGCAACAACAGGAACACTTAAATTTTCTACTGCACCATCTAAGCTCACTTTCCCAAGCTGCTCCTCAATCAAACACCCTAAATCCCCCAATTTCCTCTCACATCCATCACCTTCAACTCCCTCACTACCCTTTACAACACATTTCTCAACAACACCCCCAATTTCCCCATCTTCCAGCCCTAAACCCGACAAAGGTTCCACCTTTACACCCTCTCGACAAATTTCATCTGCCAAAACATCAAATTCCTTCTTAATATCAGCTATTTCCTCTCCCAAAACATCAAATTCCTTCTTAACATCAACTAATTCACCTCTCAAATCAGCCATATCCGCACCGGGGCCTTCGGTGAACCAGCCGTTGAGGGCCTCAAAATCGAGAAACGAATCGGAAAACGAAGAGGGGATATCGTCCAGCTCCGGAACGAGGAGGTCGGTTGCTCTCTTAGTAACGTCTTCGTTCTCCTCTGCTCTCGCTCCTTCAACAGCGGGACTGTGCAAGAAACCAACCATGTTGGGCAGTAGGAATTAGGGCTGTTGAGGTCGATAGGTTCATGATTTTTGTGATATAGCAGATGTGAAATATATATAAATACTGTATATGCGGAATTGAAGAAGAAATGTGGGCTTTGTATGGAAAGAGAGGATTTCCTTAAACCCTAGGGTTTATATACGAATTTTGCGTACCCTATTTCCTACTCGCCAAATTTGTTTTACTTTACTTTCTTTATATATTTAAAATAGGGATAAAAACCATATTTAATCACCCTAAATATTGTGATTCTAAAACATAATTTATAATTTATGTTTCATTTTAATTATATAAATCTTGAATTAGGTTTTTTAACAAAGCCAACATCAATTATAGTCTATTCATATAAATATATTAAAATATTAAAGAGTTTCAGTCTTATCAAACATTATTCTTATCCAATGTCCTAACTTTTAAAAGTAATTACATTAATAATATTTTATTTTATGTACACATAATATGAGTAATTTTTTCATTATCTATTGAAAAGATCATGCATCCCCATTTGGACATTTTTATTTTACAATTTAGATCTTTAATTTCTATTATGTATTTATTATGAATACTCTAAATAATAAAAAATAGAAATGAAGAGTAATATTCATCGTTAAGTTTTAGATTGGTTGGCTAGCCCGAATTCAAGCCTACAAGTTTAGAGTTGAAAATTGATTACCCATTAAAAAATTAATTTGATTATCCCAAATTCAATAGAGCTTATTCGAAAATGAGTTTGACATCCTAAATAAGAATAGTACAGAAAGAAGGCAAAAAAATGAAATTGAATCTTTGAATTTTGAACCATCTGAAATTGTCTATTTTGATTCTCAATAGTTAATCCGACGAAGAGTAAAAATTTAGTTGTCCACCTTATTGCCACATAATATGTTCAATCTATTACGCTGCAAAATGAAACAGTAGAAATAAGAGTAGAAAAAATGATTTATACAATTATGATGGTTGGACATATCATATGCTTTTATTCACTGATGAGATTGTAGGAGGTCAAAATTTTTAAAAATTGATACTTTTGTAAAAAAAAGTAGTACAGTAAAAAAATAATTGCATTCACCAACGGGTTGCAGGGCAGAGCTGTGGTGGTGACCATGAGGTCACAGGTTCAAACCCCGTCACCCGTTGAAAGACTTTCGGCCTTAATCCGCAAGTCCGATCGAGCAGGATTAGTTGGATTCGTTCAGTATGCCTGTGGTTAAAATCAAAAAAGAAAAAAATAATAATTGCGTTCAAATACACTAATCTTAATTGATCTGAAATCTATCATTGTTTTATTCCATTCATTCGGATCGCAATTTCGGGCCGATCGGTCGTTCACTAGTTTGGGCCCGGGTCGGATCGGATCGGACCAAGTTTTGGCGATCCGAATAAACTGTATCAGTAGAGCTCGATATTCTTGTCGATTTCCGTTTTCAAATCTCATGAATCTTCAAATGATCGTCTCTTCAGTAGCTCCGCCGCCAACTGTCGGCTCCGGAATTTGTTTCCGGCTTAGATCGAGGGTTACCGACGCCCACCTTACTTCAGTTTCCACAAAGCTGTTTTCTCCGTCTTCCACCTTTTTCCCCCTCCGAAAGGTGAGCTAATTAATGTCTCTATTAAACGCTGCAAATCCAATTTAGGCATGTGAGCGTTTCAGTTTTGTTTAGTGTGATTTGCTGAATTTGTAAACATTGTGTAAAATGTAGAATCCCATGTAAATTTACAGAGTTATAGTGTAATTCAGTTAGGTTTGAAGGATTTTGAAGTTCGATGCTAGTTGTTAATCCCTGTGGTGGTTTGTTTAGATTAATTATGGATTTTATATCCATAATTATTTAATGATGTTTTAAGTGGTTTTGATGAATTTTAGATTATATCCATGATCTACATTTTTAGCTAATTAGTTGTTGGATTAATGTTTGAATTAGTAGAATCCAACAAGAGATGAATTATAGTAGCATCTGATTTGGTTACTACACCAAATGGAGTTTCTAGCTAGGAGAGCTAATTATGTTGAGGCAAGCCGGTTCATGTTCCGAATTTTCTCAAGTATGCACCCCATTGAATGCCAGCAACAATTTAAGAGTTTCAAATATTCAATCTATGGTTGAATGGTGTATGGACTCCCGCACTTTATAGAATACTGCCTAGCCTGTTTGAGGTCTCTTAAACAATTTTTTTATACTCTTTGATTCTTGTGAGTCCTCTTTTTTTGCATTGCCTATGTTAAATTGTGCTGAGAAATTTACTTCAACTGTTGTCGTTCTAAACATGTGAAGAAATCTTATGGGAAGCATTCTTTCGGAACTTGTTTGATGAGTTGGCTAAATCGTTGACATCTAATAACAGTATTATGTTTGTAAGGAAATTTTAGTTTTGGTTTATTCTTACACTGGTAAGGCTAAGACGATTGCATCAATCCCCTGTGTTGTACTTTCCTTTCAAGATATAAGTTTATTCATTTGGATGTATAATTTGTGAAAGCTTATATTGTTATCCAATACTTTCTTCACTATTTGGAAAACAGGATGTCATTGGCAGCTTCAAAGCTTTTGAGATCAAACTTGTTGATAGAGTTTCTGTGTCCACAAAGGCGGAAAATTACCTAGAACCTGAACCCGTGAAACAAGATTTTATGAGCGCAGATGCTTTGACATTAAAATTTGAGGATGCTGTTTTCTTAGAACCAGCATCATCTCCTGCTGCAAAGAAATCGAAGAAGGAAGGTCCTGAGTCATCTTCTGCTGCAAAGAATTTGAAAAAGGAAAAGAATCCCAAGCGACTTAGCACTAGTGCTGCTTTGATAAAAAGCGCTGACCATTTCCAAATCTTCAGATATCCTCTTGGGACAGAGTCTGCAATAAAGGCAATGTTGGAATGTAACACTTTGGTTTTTGTAGTCGACAAACGTGCTGATAAGAAGAATATCAAAGAGGCTGCTATAAATATGTTTAAGATAAGGGTCAAGAAAGTGAATACTTCGATCACGCCTGATGGAACCAAGAAGGCTTATATCATGCTCCCACCGGATTGCAAGGCTGCGGACGTGGCTAAGAGGATTAAAATCATCTGAAGATCATACATGTGATCCTGATTCCTGACCTTGCGATTTTGCTTTACAACAACAATTTATTGATTATCAGCATTCAGGTATCTTAATCTGTAGATGTTTTCTATGATACCTATTGTGGGCGAGGGGTGGGGGGTTGCCTTTGGTTTTGAAGCTGTTTAATTCCTCATAAAAATCTGTCACTAACCCACCATTCGCCTTATAACTGTATCTGGGGTTTTTTCCTTTTACTCGTGAATGAGTATGATGAGGGATATTAGTTCGTTATGGGCAGGCTTCTGGATGTGTTTAGTATCAGCGGAACTTTTCGTTGATTGTTAGTGATAAAGCAACTGAAATCTTCTGAACTTTTTATGTTTCTTGTGAAGGAAAGTGGAGGATGGGATTCTTGTGTGTCAGTTGAAACAAATGGAGATTAAGGGCCTATTTTGTAGTGTGGTGTGTGTATTTACTTAGTTAGGATACGGAACTGGATCAGTTTTGTGGATCACGCTTGATACGCATATGTATTAACTGCCGTTTTCACCAATGACAATGAAGTTGTGCTTATCATCACATGCTGATAATTCTGTCCTTGTGTCATTTCATTATTACGATATTATCTATACTGGAGCCCTTAATTCTTCCTAGCTTCGACTCTCGAGTCCCTAGAATCTCCCGAAATGTAGTTGCTCAAGCCTTCCTCACTCGAGTTGAAGGTAACAGAAAATGTCGATGGGCTCTAAAGTTAAAATGACTACAAAATTACTAAAAGCACTCCGAGGAAGGAAACACACAAGCTAGGTAGTCTCCCAATGCTTTCTAACCAACTGTGAAAGCACATACAAAATTAGGGCCTCAACCAAAACAGACATCTGCTTCAGCTGTAGCATTCCTCACCTGAATTTGTTCCATCCACCATCTGGAGACTGGAATGAGCTCCACAAGGGAATGAAACTCAAGATGTGGATATTAACCCACATCACCTACTGGATAAGCCTTCCAATCCATCCATTTCCCCACTGCAAAACATGCCCTAACAGTATTAATGTGGTGGTTGTGTTTTGCTGCTTATGTGGACATTAGCAGCAATGGATGTAATGGAGTTACTTATGAGGTCTGACAGCTTTATGTGTTCTTGTAAATTGCAATAACAGATGCTTGATGATCAAGACCTGTACTTCTTTGCCAACTTTCTAGGTATGTTCATGAGCTGTCTTTGTGATTGCTTTCCACTAGGTGACAGCAGACCCAAAATGTGGGCATGTTCATATTCTCACAGTTCAAAGCATAGGTTTGGACAAAAGAATTCAAGAATGGGGATACATATATGATGGTTTGTAAGAAGAGACAATTAATTTAGTCCTTACTTTTATCCTATGGATAATAGATTGACTACTGGGAAAGAGTTTCATAGTTATGATATCAAGATTTTCATTATGCTTGTGGGGCTCTTGTTCTGGTGGTTTACATTATTCTTATCCTTGATAAACAGATGTACGATTGTAATATATAAATGTATCATCATAAAGATTAATTATTCAACTGTACTTCCTACTCTAAAGATGGTTTCTACATCATCCCATTCTTAGAGTTGAAGAACCTTGCAATATCCTTAATTAAAGTTATACTCCAATCATGAATATCCAAAATAATAGTAATAGTTACAACATACGTATTCACTAATGTGAGTTTTTTCTTAAATAAAATTTATTTGCATAAAGTTTTTTTAAAACATAATTTTATGAAAGTTGAGATGAATTTAGAGATGCCAATCCACCAACTACGACTTTAACTTAGCAGTGTTTTTTGACAAAATTGGAAAAAAAAAACACATGTGTTCCATTCAACATATCTTTCATGACTATTGCTCCACAACAAACTGGTACAACTATTGAATTAATAGCAAGGAAAAATTTATTCGTAGTCTATTTTTGCTATAGTGTAGTTCTTCAAACTTAAATGTATATGAAACGAATATTAGCTAAACACTCTATTTTGTCCTCGAATAAAACTTACAATAATTTGGGCGAACATAATATTGAACATAAAAAAATCACTATATTTCACATGGAACCAATTTTGCATTATAAAAAAATGGAACTTTAATTTTTTGCTCATGATATTTATAACTCAGGTGTTGCATTCATCCAGCGAAGAGATGTATCTACTGTAGATCTTCACGATTGGATGAGTGAAACTGATGAGCTATGAACGGAGAACCATTTTAAGCCCTTTCGGTCGTCTACAACGAATGAGTTCGAATGAGGGACAGTTCGGGTTTTTTTCAGTGCGATTAATATCATGGTGAATATTACTATGACTTTATATACCTAACTAGTACTTTACTAGTGCTCTTACAAGTCACAACCAAAGTTGTATACACCAAAAAATATACATATAGGTGGATAAGTACATTTAATTTTTGGAAGTCGTCATTGTCTAGGCCTCGTGATGCTAATGACCCCCACACGTAATTAGTGGTGCATCATTAATGTTTTCACGATGAAAAATGGAATATCCAAAGGAAGAAAACGAAAACCTAAATGGCAACCCATAACTCTATTTTCCCAGTCAACAAAGTAGAGTTTAAATGCAGAGAACAACAACCCCAACTCTCACATATTTATGGTGGAAAGATGTTCCCATGTTGCTGGCAACTCAAATAATAATAGTTAAAATTAATAGTAATTTCCAGCAAATATTATTCCCAAAAGTGTAAATAGATGAAAAGATAGATGATTAGTTTCTATGCATCACATGGGATTGAAATAAATGTCTACAGCTACCAACATTATGAAATACTACAGCTAAGCTCTATCGTTGCTTTCAAACCATCTCCATATATATGTTCTTTCCCTGCCCCAAAATTTAATAGCAGTAAACATATGCCTCTTTATGTTTAGGTGAAAAACAAGTTGCATGTCGGTAAAAATTCAGTGATCTGGACTCCTTTTAACGTGGTATGTCCAGTCAATTACATTTGTAGAAAAAGGGTTTAGGAGATAATGTTTTTGCACCACCATTACATTTTAATTCATCTATGGTGTCATATATATAGTACATACTCCCTCCGTCCCAGAGAAGTTGACACACTTTCCTTTTTAGTTTGTCCCACAAAAGATGTCACATTTCCCTTTTTGGAAAAAGTTCTCTCTCATGAATATAAAAATTATATTTTCTCTCTCCATTTAACACACAAAACAACACCTCCTAAAATCCCGTGCCATTTCCAAAGTATGCCAACTTCTCTGGGACGGAGGGAGTACTATATTAGTAGCTATTAATTATTGATTATTGCCTTCATGAAAGTTTTATGCAAAACCTAATTGTTTTTATTGGCACGTACCTGGTTTAGGTGAGATACTTGATTGTTATGTCGCTCTATTTTTGGATGCATATAAATGTGATTCTTAAATTATAATGTGACTTTTAGTTTTACATTGACTTTGTAAATCTAGTTTCTATTTATCTGTTGTTTACTTAAAAGCTAAATAGTCTCCATTTTCGGGGAACAATAATGATATATAGTTTTCATTGGTTTTCCAAGATTGAACATCATTTTATCTTGTAAACATATCATTAGTTTTGATGCATGTTTTTGAGCAAGTATTATCTTAAATTGGCCATTTTTTTTAGACACGGATCCAAAATTTGAGTCATACTTAAAAATAAGCTTGGATAATTGCCTACATTAACACGTAGTATGATTTTATTGATCGTATGATATATATTGATGTTACTAACAAATCAATTTTTTTTTAATTAAATTTGTATATTTCGCGATCTCACTAATAATTTTGAATTATTATTTTAGCAATTAATATTAAAAAGAAAAAGTACTAAATCAACGATCCTTTGCATTTATTGCATCATGTGCTGCCGTTCAAAAAAATAAAGTGTAACTTAGCCTCTAAGTAGAGATTTTGTAGTTACATGCATCACGCATGTGTGTCTGCTTTAGGGTTTACGAAAATTTCCCAACCTAAAAGTAGAATTTGGTTTTTGAAAGTAATAGCCGATATTTTTATAATTAATGCAAATGAATGAAAAATAATAGTAGTACTATTTAGATAGATTTTGAGAGACACTATTTATTTTTATATGCAACAAACAAGTGACCATTTAATTTAATACAAAAAAGTAGACTTTATTGAATTTTGAGGGAGGGGGCTAGCTAGTATCTGAAGTCTAACTTATTATGGGAAAATAATAGACATTTCAAAAATTAATTAAATAAGCAAAGGAAAACGTCAACTATTTATAAATTTCGTTCATACAAGTATTCCCACTATTTAATTAAGACATGTGAAGAAGAATGAAAGAAAATATACACTTAACAATTTCCATATGGATCAAATATCTATTTGAAAATTCAAATTTCGACAACTTGACAAGGTTAGCTAGGATGCTATTTTTATTTATAAAAGCATTTACTTCAACCCATAATTATTTCTCATGTTTTTGCCTTGAATTGGTTGAACAATAAAATTTATGTTTACTTCAGCCTTAAGAGTGACCCGTTGGTGCATTCATATCTCATGCATTTAATTATTTTTACGCATCTTACCTACTCTTCTTCAACACACTCAATTTTCTGTTGCCACAACTTGAGAAATTCAATTAAAGTTTGGCCTATTATTTATAAGCCTTTTCAAGTAATTACTGGTACATTGTGGTAGATAAAATAGTGTATATTTCATATTTATGTTGCATTTTACTATATCTCTCTCCGTCCATAACTGATTGTCACAACTTTCTTTTTTCGTCCATCTACGATAAATTTACATTTTTACTTTGGACTACAGTTGGTAATGAACGCCATTCCACTAACATTTTTCATCTAGTTTCTATTAAATTTCTTAAACTCGAGTCGAATCAAATCGTTTCAATTAATGGTAGACGGAAGAGTATTATTTGGCACGTAATTAGCTAGGGTTTCGAGTACCCTTTGTACTAATTTTTAAGCTTATTTTTCTGACAAATCAGTGTATATATATGTCAGCCCATGATCAATATTCAATAGTATCTACTACGATGAATTAGTAATACTTTTTTTTTATAATTAAAATGCAGCATACATGTATTTAACAAATACTACGACTACTACTATTACTATTAATTCGGCTAGGAATACTACAGTATAAAATATTAATTAGGTTATTTATTTGTCATTTATTCCACACGTCTTATTTACTAATAAATGAACCCTATCTTTACCCTATGCTGGTAGGTAAAAGGTGTGAGATCAATGCATCATCCACTTATTCGAAAATTTACACTTTACACTATATACGTTTCCCACTCTTTAATATTAGTACTAGTATTAGTTAGTACTCCATTTAACAAACAGATGGTTTCTTTTTGTCTCCTAAACAAAATATTTTCTTAAATAAAAACAACCCCATTTCTCATAAAAAGGCAAAACAATAGATTAATGTTGTGTTAAAAAGAAACTATCAGGAAAAATTGCGTAAATAGATAGTAATTTCATCCATTTTATACAACCAACAAATGAAGTTAGTACAAAATCTAAATCTCCATAAAAAAATTGAAAAAAAAAAAATAAATTCTTACATACCGCCTAATCTCCCCACCGGCAAAAAGACTTCACCGGCATTAGCCATCCCCCAAAAAAATAGTTAATATTAAAAAAAAAAAAAAAACTTCGGGCGCAGCGGCAATCGGCGCTTGTGAATTTACCGATATGACCTGAGAATAGATCCGCAGAAGGTGCAGATGATAGCTCTCCAAGTCTTCCAGTAGAAGGGGACGTGGCAGAATCTGGTGGCGGTCTTCATGTCCGCCACGCTCGCTCCGCCGCCGCACCGCGAGCATATTCCGGCGGCCGGCTTGTGCTGCCGCACCTTTCTCGTCTGATCAACCAGGAAGCAGAAGCAAACCATTTTTCTTTTTTTTTTGGTAGTTTTTTTTTCCAATTAGGGTTTTCACTTTGGGTTTGTTTTTTTGGAGTGATGAAATTAGTGTAGATTTGAAGACTATTTATATGCGCGATGGAAAGGGTTGTGGGTGTGCAGCTGGCAATGATGATTGTACGTTGACCTTTTGCTCTAATTTGAGGCTTTTCTTATTATTTTAGTGATTTTGGTCAGTTAGTATTTTAGTGATTTTTTTTTCCTGTTTGGTTATTAATTACACTGGTGTGTATGGTTGGATCCCGAGTTCCCAACAGTTTGAAATTTTTTTGAAATTTATTACTGTTGATATTTTAATAATATTTTTTTTTTTTTTTTGGAAAATTTTAAAATGTGTTGTTGTAATTATCTACCTAAGTTATTCTTAAATACTGTTTTCTATGATGCTATTTGCTATATGTAGTTTCATCAACTTTTTGCTTTGATCACTTTAAAAATGGATTATCTCGTGAATTAAAGATAGTACAATAGTTAGATCAGGTCACTTTTTGTGAAATACTACTAGAGTAAGATCAAAGAATACTTAATAGTAGTAAGATTATAAGATCTCTACAAATCAGTACTAGTGACTACTGAGTACTGAGCATTAATTAATAGTAAAAATTAATGTGATTATGTAATCATATAAATTTTAAATATCACAATTGAAAATGATAGTATGTGTGTAAGCAATTGCATACTGTATTTAATACAAGGCAGTATATAATTATATATAATTGGAGGACCAGTATATAATAAATTATATTGTTCACATACTGGTTGAATTATTTAATGGGGATCTTAGACAGTTAATTTGTTCAGAAATATTTGACCATTAATTAATATTAATGTATAATTCGCTTAGGTAATAGCTAGAGCATGTAAAGTGCAGTATACATGAGCCTCTAAACAAACCATTATATATATATATATATATAACAGCATTTCACTTATGGACCTGATCACATCCCTATATATATATATAGGGAGATGATCAAAACAAGTATGTGTTTAAATCCAGAAATGCAGCCCAAATCTTGGCCCTAGGATTAGATGATCTAATGGTCAATAATTAACCCAAAACACGGAAGGTCATAATTAAGTAGTTTTAGGTCATATTATAAGATTTGGGTTTATGTCATGTTAAAATCATTTTAGGTCATGGCTAATTATATATATATAGGGTTTTGATCTATGGAGACCAGATTTAAATACAGAAATGCAGAACACGGTCATACATAAGACATTTTTTGGTCATAGTTAGTTTATTTTTAGGTCATGCTAACAAAGCATGACCTAAAATGATCTTAACATGACATACACCCAAATATTATAATATGACCTAAAACTACTTAATTATGACCATTTTAGGTCATAATTAATAAAATACTAATAAATTATTTGACCGAAAACACTTTTATTGTACTGCTATTTTGCACATAATTGATGAATTAAAGACTGGATTAACTAAGATTAAACGGTAATTAATCGTTATTAAGATAAGTTTTAAAACAGATATTTTTTTAATTGAGTGTTCTATATATATGTGTAAATAGATATGTGCATGGTAAAATTTTGTTTTTTCTGTAATAATTAATATGTTATTTTTATTATTAGTGGCCAACAGTTTGCTAGAAGCAGCAATCAGAAACCGTTGGGAGTTATCAATTTCATTTCTTATTAATAGTAGTAGTATTTGTTTTCTGTGGGTGTAAAACATCGTCCCCTTTAGCTGCCTAGGTCGTATCTCAAAGAAGTAGTATTATATTTGTTTAAATCATAATAATAGTAGTAGACAACTTTTTTTTCAGAGATACACAATCAACGATCTAATGGTAAAAAATATTAAGATTCTACATACACTAATAGTTATGTACAATTAAAAGGTATTAATTAATATAATTGCTTGCTTGCTATAGTTGTTTTGGATATTAGAGGCAATTTAAAGATAAGGTATATATCGACCAAAAAAGAAATGTGTGGAGTAGCAAACATCAAATTGATCTCCCAATTAACAAACCCCACTCAAATATAGACTGGTACCGATATCATTAATTATTGTACAATGATGCATTTAAATTGTTATCAAAATAAAAGATAAAAGATCAAATTGAGATGCAAGTCCACCGAAATAATTATTTCATCTCCTATTTAATTAATACTACTATATGGTTTGTCGATTTTACATATATATATATATATAGTTGTCGATGACTAGGGCCTAGTCTTCACTATTTTGTGCTACGATTTATGGTTTTTTTTTAATGGGGGCCTTCCCATAAACCCTAATGTTTCTATCATGTTTCATGTGTTTATCATTATTTTGATTGTTAATTTTGAAATATTAGCTATGTCCCCAAATACACGTATGGGTGACGAAAAGCTCCAAAACAAGCAAACATATATAAGGTTTCTTGAAGTTTGATTTTATTGTATTGAGTTAATAAATCAGTTTCACACTCTTGATCAAATAATAATAGTAAAATTGAATTAATTGGTTGGGGGATAACAGCTATGTGAAAGTGATGGAGGGGACAAACATTGGCAGCAGCCAATTGCTGATGTTGCAGGCTATTTTTGTTGAACTGGAATATGGGTGTCAATCTACAAAATTTGGGCCATACACTATACATAACTTGGCTCCACACCCATTTAATTTGATGCTTTTACTCGTATTTTTCAATCTTTGTTTTGTTTCATACCAATATTTATTGTTACCGGAATTTCAGAAGATAGTTCGAAAATTAGGTAGACAAGGAAAACAAAAGGAAACGATAATTGATTAAGAAAGGTAAGGTTGGAATATTCAATTTTTAAAACTAATATTTCGATCCCTAATTAGTTTCAAAGAACATAGATACACTATGTGACACATTTAATTAGTGAATATTATTCGTTTATAAAGTTAATGGAAAAACAATATTAGGCATGGGGATGTAGCTCAAATGGTAGAGCGCTCGCTTTGCATGCGAGAGGCACGGGGTTCGATCCCCCGCATCTCCATTTTTATCTATTAACAATGTTTTATTTCCATTTTTAAAGTAATTTTTGGAATGAGAAAGAAAACTAATAATTTCATCTGCGCCCCAATATTTATGGTAAATACAACGACATGGAAAGTGCAGTTTATTATAGGACTGATTAATTTGAATGCATAATTTAGTTTATTAAAATGAGAATAAAGTTGATAGAATAAAATTGATAAATAATGACAGACTAAAGTAAATATTTAGTGAATTAAGTTTGTGAGAATAAAACATACTAATAAATGGTACTCCTAGTAAATGAGAACGGAAGGTTAAGTGTAATTGGGAGCATTATTTTTATTTTATTAATAATTTTATTAATTGAGGTTTGTTTGAATATCAATTTTTTTTTTTTTACTTTTAGAACTGTTTTGAACAATTATTATGTCGTACAAAATTTAGTTTTTATTATGTCATGTCGGGTTATATCAATACCAATTTGATCATGTTACTATTATGAGCGTGTTCCGTTTGTGTTATATCTGTGTTTATATAATTTATATTATGATTGTGTTTGTGTTAGTTATTATGTACACCCAATTTGTGTCGGGTAAAAACAGCTCACTATGGGGACCTATCTTTTATTTATTTATTTTAGGATTACATTGATAAAAATTACTCCCTCCATATCACTTTAGAAGTCCCGGTTTATCAGTGTCCCACCTTAGGAGTCTCAGTTGGAATATTCCATAAATGGTATTAGGCTCCATATTCCACTAACCTTTTCCCACTCATATTTTATCATAAAACTAATATAAAAAAATAGAATCACATTTCACTATCTTTTATCACCAACTTTCATTTACATTTATTAAAACTCGTGTCCATTTGCAAAAAGATAATAACTCCAGCCCAAGGTTAAATAAAGTAAATTGATAAGTTTTGATATTTTTCTAATTGGGCCTTAATTGAAAAGGCCAATTAAAAATAGCGAAGTAGTCTCCTTTTTCTTGTTCCATTTTTCATTTTGTTTAAAAAATTCTCTCCCTCTCTAATGAAACTCTTCTTCAAACGCCATTGCACATCTCTGGCTCACGCACACAACACACAGTGCCTTCCATCACCATCACAGCTCATCCACATCTGCAAATCGGCCCCGCTCTCCGAAGCAATCAAGCTCCTCACCTCGATTAACTCCTCAATTCCCCTTAAAGATGCTGTTTCGAAGCCGATTCTGTACGCCACAATCGTGCATTCCTGCACGCGATCGCTCCACCTCTCCGCAGGCGTGCAGCTCCATTGCCACCTCATCAAGTCCGGCCTCGAAGCCGACCGCTTCGTCGGAAACAGCCTGCTCGCTCTCTACTTCAAGCTCGGCTCCGATTTCAATGAAACTCACAAATTATTCGACGGATTGCGCTACAAGGACGTCGTGTCGTGGAGCTCGATGATATCAGGGTACATTCGCGCGGGAAAATCGAGGAAATCGATCGAATTGTATCTGGAAATGCTGGATGCTGGAATTGAGCCGAATGCTTTCACTCTCTCCGCAGTGATCAAGGCGTGTTCGGCGACTAGTGGATTTAGATTGGGGAAATGCTTGCACGGAGTTGTGGTGAGGTGTGGATTTGGGGGGAATGAAGTTATCTCGGCTGCTCTGGTTGATATGTATGGGAGAAATGGGGAATCGAGCGCCTCACGCCAACTGTTCGACGAAATGCCTGAACCTGATTCCGTTTGCTGCACCTCTGTGATCTCTGCCCTAACGAGGTCGGATTTGTATCTCGAGGCTCTGAGTATGTTCAATTTGATGCATAGGAAGTTTGGATTCATGCCGGATTGTTTCACTTTTGGGAGTGCCCTAACAGCTTTGGGGAATTTGGAGAGGTTGAAGCAGGGTAGAGAAATCCACGCATTGGCTGTGACAGGCGGTTTTGTGGCTGATGTTTTTGTAGGTAGTAGTTTAGTAGACATGTATGCGAAATGCGGGGTGCTTGAGGATTCACGCCGTGTTCTTGATGGAATGCCATTGAAAAACTCTGTTTCTTGGTGTGCTCTGCTTGGGGGCTATTGCAGGAAGGGCGAATTCGGTGTTGTTGTCGACGTGTTTAGAGGGATAGAGAAGGATCTTTACAGCTTTGGGACTGTCCTCCGTGCCTGTGCTGGCTTGGCTGCTGAGAAGCTCGGGATGGAGTTGCATTGCCAGTACTTGAGGCGAGGCGGATGGAGAGACGTTGTGGTGGAGTCGGCCCTCGTTGATTTGTATGCCAAATGTGGCAGAGTTGATTATGCTTATAGGGTTTTCTTGAAGATGGATGTGAAGAATATGATCACTTGGAACTCAATGATTGGTGGCTTTGCTCAGAATGGAAGAGGAAAAGAAGCTGTTGAGATTTTTGATCAGATGATTAGAGAAGGTGTTAAGCCTGATAACATAAGCTTCATTGAGGTTCTGTTTGCTTGCAGCCACAGTGGCTTGGTTGGCGAGGGGCGGAGGTGCTTCGTCTCGATGCGCAACAACTATGGGATGAAGCCGGAGATTGAACACTACAGTTGTATGGTTGATCTATTGGGGCGCGCCGGGAAGATAGAGGAAGCCGAGGGTTTGATAGTGGAATCGGAGTTCGGGAGTGATCCGACGCTCTGGACTGCTTTGCTCGGGGCTTGTGCCTCCACAACGAGCCCTGGTGTTGCAGAGCGTGTCGCGAAGAAGGTGATTGGATTGAAGCCGGATTGTCACCAGAGTTATGTGCATTTGGCTAATGTGTATAGGAGTGTTGGGAGGTGGCAAGAGTCTCATGAGATTTGGAAGCAAATGAAGGAGAGAGGTGTGAAAAAATTGCCAGGAATGAGTTGGATTGATAGAACTAGAAGTAGCTTAAATCCATCCATTACTGCGTGAAGTTTTTTGTATGAATAGAGAGATTAAGGAATTTTATGTTTTCTTTGGCTTCATTTGATTGTTTGTTGTATAGTTCATATCTCTTGTTGAAACTAGGTCTTTAGAAAACTTCATCATTTTTACAATCTGTACATGCAATTGTTTCCATACTTCATTTTTGTTTTGCATTGAATTCCTATGCTAATTCTCTACTTTTAAGTTGAGTTCAATATTACTACTATTATGTTATAGCATGAATGCATGATCAAAGTGCCTCACATAAAAAATCTATGTTAAAGATTTGATTTCTGCCTGTATACGAATATGAATCTAAAGAAATGAAATCGATTGCTGTTCACTTGTCCTTTCTTCGCATACATATTGAAGGCTCTAAAATTGGATTTTTCAGACGGTCCCACAACAATTGTCACTCTTATTGTGGGCCCGTGTTTTAAAAAATGTAAATAAAAATTGGTTGAAATAGTTAGTGAAATGTGGAAGTCATTTTTTTATATTAGTTTTTATAATAAAATGTGAGTGATATGAGTTAGTGGAATGTGAGACCTAAAAATGAAGTGTGACAATTATTGTAGGACGGACTAAAATGGAAAGAGTGACAATTATTGTGGGACGGGGGGAGTAGAAGTGAAGGGCTAGGGCGGTAATTCGAGCGTACGAATGATGAAGTATAACATGATCAATTGCCAGAATTATGTGTCAAGAAGCATAACAAGCAGATTTAGGTTTCAAGAGTTAAAACAAGAGTTACAGAAGAAAATGAGGAATGGCATCTAAAGACACTAACTCCTGTCCCGCCCTCATGCAATTGGTACATCAGCCATCTCTTGCTCCACCGTGGTGGGTTCAACGGGATAGTATGAATAGTGCATCTCTCCGACATCATCACCAGAGAGCTTCTTCCATCCACCTGGGCCTACATGGTATACTGCAACAAAATCCAAGTTAAAAGGGTAAAAAAAAACGAATAATATATCACCGTGAGGGAGTAGAAACACAAGCATGGAATTTACCGCTGGCAACACCACCACTGGCTCCATCACGGAATGTGGCATGATATATTGCTCTTCTAGCCAGCTCAGCAGCATCCTCAACAGACAGATCAAAGCGGTATCTGTAACACGAGCCAGGAAGTTATCTATAGCTAAAACTAAAGGGTAGTCATTACGTACAGTTATGGCTTTCAAATCCCATGTTTTTGAAATTTATTTCATCAAGAAAACACGTATATATCCTGATAAGCATACATGGGCAAGTAAGGTCTAAGAGTATGCAGAAATATTAACCAAAGATAACATCCATGAAATTTCAAGCAGCTGCAATCAGATGTTTCTTTGGCATCACCCAAAAACAATAACATATGAAAGGAAATATGAGACGTTGATAAGAGAATGAAAATGTGAATGTGAACTCACCCACTGTCCAAAACACCATAAGCATATGGAGAACCAGACCCAACTGAGAATCTGGTGCCTTTAAGCCGACCACCATCGCTGTCAACATAATAAAGGCCAGGGCCCTACCCAAAAAGCAGAAGTTTAGGTGCTATCTATGAAATCAGAACAGCTTTTGAAATTCAGCATTACCGATTCATCATAGCCAGCTATCATAGTTCCAACAGACAAACCCATTCCTCGATAGGAATACAGGATGTTCGCCAACAATTTTGAAGCTCCGGCAACGGAAATTCTTCTCTTATTTGCCAATTCATGTAAACGACACTGAAACATGGAAGTGAATTACTAACTTTCAGACACTCATTAGAAATACTACTGAAAATAGAGCCTTTCTACATAAAAGCGATACACACACACACACACACACACGAGGGTGGGTCTGCCAGTGCAGTATAGAATCAATAAGCTAGACAAGAAGCAGTCTTCAAAAGGATAAGCAGATCTATGTGTGTGTGTAGGTAGGGGGATGGAGGCAAACAGTATAGGAGTATGTCCATAATGCTGCCTTAAGCTATCTAGGTTTGGAACGAGTATCCAATGCACCTCATAGTGGGATAATGCAGAGTACAAAAAGGGAATATGCAAGACTCTCGGTCATTGTACCTAGCATGTATGGATTGACTCACCTTAATTCCGAGATTTCTGTGCCAGAACTGGCAGTCAGCAGCTCCTCCAGCCATTGTACCAAGCATGTATGGATTGATTTCTATAATTTTCTTGACAGATTGTGATGCTGCAAGGTACAGATTAATCTTATACAAGCAGTTTCAGAACTCATATAACATTGATCAAAGAAACAAAGTAATAAGTAATAAACTGAAAGAGTACATATTCATGTAAAAGTGGAAGTTTCACTTGTATTTCCTTCGTCCCACTCAAGATATCCACTTTCCATATTTGGAAACAAATTTCTCCTTTTTAGCAATTGAATCGAATTGTATAATATGTTGTTTTGGAAGTTTCATTCTATATAAAAAAGGGAATTCACAACTTAGTGTTTCAATGCAGCAAGTTGAGTTCATTTTTCTCTTAAATTGTCTGAACTTTGGTGAAAAAAGTTACTAGGATTTAGGAGCTGTGCTTTTCAAATAACTTCACAAAAAATGAATTATAGTCAGACAAACTCCTATTCCTGCCTATTGTTTTGAGTATCGCTGTGCTAATAACCCTGCTTGTTTGCTTGTTGTGTATCAATGTTCATCTGAAGAGGAATTGAGGACTCAAGACTTTTCTAATCGTGTCGGAGCAACCAATCAGTTTCAGCTACCGTGGCTTTCAGTTCAAGACCAGTAACTTTTTACAGTTACTAGGAACCGGTGATGAAACTTATGGTGTATATGCAAATAGATATTAGAGATGTGTTGCTACGATCAATGGCTTTTGAAAGTCATGAAGTGGATTTGCAAGTGTGTACAAGGGAAGCCTAGGAAATGAAATTTAAAATTGGGTGAAGAAATTGGACAGAATTATGCGTCATCAGGAACAGGAGTTTGTTACAGAAGTGGACACCATTAGCTCAATGCATCACATGAACTTGGTTCGATAGTGGAGATATTGCTCAGAGGGGGTTAAATTATCTACTACCCTAGGTACATTTCATTCTAATTAACATCATCCCACGAAGAAAGTCTTTCCAGCAGTCATCATGTATGTTTATACCACTTAAAGATAAAGCCAACACCATAGGTGAAAATCTCTAATATAACATTAAGAATAAGCAAGGCCTTACAAATATAGCCTCCCATGCTGGCACGGGAATCAGCAGCCACCATGACACCGTGCTTGAATATAAACGCCAGAGTCGTCGTTCCCTTTGCCGGCTTCACCATCTGTACTGCTGCTTTCTGAAACCCATCAAACTGAAGAAAAACACATAAAAAAACAATTTAATCTATCTACGCAGACTCTGAGAAGATAATATCACAAAAAACACAAAAAAAGGGAAACGCAATAAAATGAAGCTCACATCAACAGTGACGGGAAGTTTAAACGACGGTGCAGCCAAAATCTCGTCATCCAAATCCTCTGCATTTCCCTTAACCGGCAAGGAGGGATCAAGCCCACTGAAATCGATCTTCATCATGTTTCACTTCACAAAAACACAAAATAATCAACATGTCCAGATTTATACAGAGCAAAAAAAATACTATCTCCGGCACAAGGTAAAGCAATTGAAGGAAAACTCATCATAGTTGTGCAATTGAGTGGATTAAATTAATCAGAGATGGAAATGTTCAAGCATAATAGATCCGATACTAGATGAGTTTAAACCCTAATCGCAATGAATGTTTGAATTTATCGTTTAACAGGAAGAAAATCGAGAGCTGAGTTATCAAACTACCTGATTAATGGAAGGAGAATTTGAGTGAGCGATTGTTGAGAAATAATTGAAGAAATTGTTATGAATCAGCTTCGAATTCAGTTGAATATAGAAAACAGAGCTTATTGAGATTTCTTGTGGTACAATATTCAATTGGAATTGTTAACAGAAATTGGGCCGGCCCATTAGGATAAGTTGGATCTCATGTTTGGGCCCTACACTCATACGAGAATAACATGTAAACAAATTTCTTGAATTAGTTAGAGCGAAATCAACAAAAAATGAAGTTTAAAAAGAATAGAATTTTGTGCATCACACGAGTCGTACACTAGTTTATATCATTTGGACATGGGCACATTTTATCTATGTCAATAAACAAGTGCAATCCGATCAGTTATTATCTCGAGCTTAAGATGTTAAGGGCTCGTTTAATAACCTAGTAATGCCTATATCTATAGATATGTACGTGTGCATTTCTAAATGTTTGGTATCATGCTTGCACTACCTTACAAGCCTAGGTTTTTCTCTATGCCCATCTCAGCCCGGCAGATTTAGCATCAAAATGATCCGATATGTATCTCTCAAAATTCATTGAATAGCAATTATGACTTTATACATGTACCTAGAATAAAAATTTTATCTCTTTCATACTCTTTTCTTCCAATCCTTTATCTCTTTCAATCTCACAACATACTTTTCTTCCAACGCTCTTGAAGCTAATCATTGCAAAAATTTCATGCGGTGAATGTTTATTGTTGGATCTTTCTCTATTTTTCTCTTATCTTCTTTTTCTTGATAAAATTATTTCTATCAATTCGCTACTCCCCTATTGTTGAATTATTGTTATTTTACACCTCCAATTCGATATTAAGTAGTATAAGTATACAAATATTTGCATGTCTCAATCCATATTTACGAAAGGTCAGCGAATTAATCCCCCTTTTTTAAATCTCTCAATTTCTAAACATCCACCAAATTTGATGAAGAATTCTCTAATTTGAGATATCCATGATGAAGAATTGCGATAAAGAATACAAAAATTTGGACAATCGCGATGAGATTTCTCTAATTCTGAAGAATGAATCGTGAATCTTGTGAATTTGGAAGAAATTGTAACAAATTTGATTCAGATTTTGAATAAGTCAGCATTGAATCGTGAATAACATGAGTCATATAAAATCTTTAACAAATTGAATTCCAAAAATGCCCTGGGCCCATTATTTTCAATAAAAAGGTAAAAAAAAATAAAAGAAAAAATATTGCCGGGAAACTCTCGGTATTCCGTCAATAATTACAGACGGATTATTCTCCGTCGGTACACCTCCGTTTTTTTTGTAGTGAAAAATTGGAGCTCTCAAAGATGGAGGCTTTGTCGATTGAGTCGGAAGCGGTGTAAAGATTAGATTTTGTGAAGAGTAATCTGTTTTGTAATCTGAGTTAAGTATTCTACTAATCCAGTCAAAGCTGACCAAAAATGAAAACAAACCCTACCAATGCATAATCTTCACATCATCATCCAAACTGCTAATTGCCTCCTCCCACCATTCTCATTTTTTGCTGTTTAAGATCATATTTCGTTTAATTCATCCAGAAATTTCAAATGTTTTGCTTCATACTCTATTGTCTGTTATTTAGATTTTATCTTTCGAGTTTCATGTATAAGCTTATCTTTGATTAAGCTCTAATTAGATTCCTCGTGTTTATCTTTCTTAGAGTGTCAGTATAAGTTGAATACAATGTGGTGGCCAATTGTGAAGAGACACTATGACCGCTCTACTAAAAAAGGTTGAATAATTCTATATACTGTTTTGATTTTGATTTTGTTAGTTTTGATTTGAAAAGAAAATACTAAATTTTGAATTTGTTAATGTTTCCCCAGATTGCTCTTGGTTTGTGGTGATTGAGAAACATGTTGTTTTAACTGAAGTGAGGGGTTTTGGTGATCCACATATTGACAAAACAAGATGTTTGCAGGTACATTTTTCTGTAATATCAAATTTAATACTATAATTACAACAGACTTTAGTTAAAATCGTATAATTATTTTCTGTGTGCTTTAGATCATCAAAATGCTTCTGTATCTTCTCAATCAGGGCGAAATATTCACAAAGGTGTCTCTCAACTTTGGTATTTGAGTTAGTTAGTTCCATTTTGTAATTGGGCAATTGAGATTCATGAAGCTCGAGAATATTTTATGAATGTGTTACATATCTATCTGCACATGATATTCCAACCGAGTTGAGGTTTTCAATTTTCATTTTTGTAGAGTGAAGCTGCAGCTATACTTTCTTCTGCGGTTAATCTATATCGTTTTGAAGATGTTCATTTGAGAAGAATGTTTCATCTAATTGCAAGGGATTTTTGCCCTATTGCAGATGAGGTTCACATTTCTTCTTCCATTTTTACATTTACATGTTTCTCTTCTACCAAGTTAGGGGCTAATTTATTTTTTATTTTTTGCTAGTAAGGTTCCTTTGGTCACTAGTTCGTTACTCAAAGACGTCAACACCAGTAATGTTGCATATCGGGCTAATGCTCTTCGTTTGCTTTATCATATTACAAATGACACATTCTTAAGCCAAGTTGTGAAATTCCTCGACGAGGCTTTTTATGCTTCGTTCTCGCAAGCCTGTGCTTAGGTCTAGTGCTTTCAAAGCATTGCAGAAGGTTATAGCTATATTCTTAATGCATAGTTTGAGCTTGCTATGCTAGTAAATCTAAGTATACTAAGTAATGATTAAGTTATGATGATGTTTGATATATAGCAGGTGGGATTGGTGCATAAGGTGGTATGGCTAACTCGGGAGGATCATGTACCAATTTGTTTGGATATGAATGTATATAAGCTATATATGGAGGGAGTCAACCATAGAGTAAGTCATCTCAAATCTACATTGGTGTAATTATTTTTATTTATTTATAAGGCTAAGCCTTAATTTAAATGTAACATACAGGACAATGAGCCACAAGCTGAACATGTATCTCAAGTCATTAAATCTCAATCATTGGCAATCAAGGAAGCTTCAAAACTCATCAATACAACCTTAGGAGTAGGCTCCTGATTGGGAATCGTCCAAGCACAATATATAATTAACTACAACTTTGTTTAAAGTTAAGCGGATGAAGAATAAAGTGGGAAACAAAAAAAAGTAGTAGAGAGAACAAAATTTTTGTATAAAAATAGAGTTGACTCGATTTCATTAGGACAGATTCAAAATTGAATATGATTCAACTATTCTGGAATGAAAGGAGTTAGTGTTCTAACATCTTTAATGTTTATTAAATTATAGATGGATTCAGAGGTGAAGTTGTGGTCTATGCAAAACTCAATTTCATTGCAAAACATTGAACCAAAAATACAGTTGATCTGTTGGGGCGTGCCAGGGAGATAGAGGAAGCCGAGGGTCTAATTGTGGAATCGGATTTTTGGAGTGACCCGACGCTCTTAGACTGTTGCATATTTGTACAATCGGACATTGTCACAAATTAGACCAAACTTTTAAAACAGTTTAATAATATCTTAAACTTGTGATATGTTATACAATCGTCCTTCTAAACTTGTGTACAACTTAGAAGTTGAGATTTATACATATATCGAATCTCGACTGCATGATACCGATTTCTATTTCTACCTCTCTTTATCTAAAAAGTGTAAAACATTGACAAAGATAATAAGGCTAGAGAACTAAATGATACCACTATACTTAGAAAAGATCTAACAAGAACAAAAGATGCCAAAAATGGCAAAGGAAATGCATTCCTCTCCATGCATCAAAAACCAAGATTTGTTGATGATGAAATCAAATGGCAGCCAAAAGAGTCTAATTTCTGATCTATTGCAAAGCTATAGCACCAAGAATAGAACAGCCAATGAGTCCAAGAATTCCAAAGTTGATTTTCGTGTTATAATGCTGCCATCATAGCCTCCTTCCTCATTTCTGCAGCTTTTCCAGTTCCTCTGAAGTACATATAAACTTGCTGCACACACGATTTCGACGAGAATAAACACAGTTTTCAGACACAGACAAGAATCAATAATATTAAACGGAATGTATCAGCAAGTTTCTGACCTGAATCACCCATATGCTGATCAATGTCTCAATGCAGAAGAGTCCAAATCCAACGAAGTAGAATATCTGCACAAAATATGCTAAAATTAACATCTTTGATTTGCATTTTATAGTAAAAATTACTTAAGCAAAAACAGTGCTTTCTTCCATAGTTATTAGAGTTTATTTTTGTGGTAGAAGTGTGCTTCTAAGGGGCACCAGAGGAAAGTGAAAATAATGTCAACTGCCTTACCCCAACCAGAGCATTTGCAGTTAAAAGGTCGATTGCAGGCAAGATTCCACTGCCAACAAAAAAATTTGGGCTAATATCAGTCCACAATCTAACAAAAATGTCAAGGAAGAGATCAAATCTTATCACTTTTCACGTTTCTTAAAAAGTGCACTGTTAGAGTCCTATTATTTCCTCGTGCATAGTTTTGATTTCCTACTGTTGTTGTTAGTGGCTAAAACTAAATATAATGGCAATTGCAGAAGGAACATATCCGTTGGAGAAAACATACGTCAAGGAATTCCCTTTGAAAATTATTGGGGGAGCAACGCAGGAAAATGCGCAGAAGCCAATATGCAACTGCACAAACAGAATGGTAGAAATAAATTTATTGAACACCTTAAACCTTAAGCACGATTGGATGGAAAATGTAATAAGCTCACCGAATAAGTTAAGAAGAACCATCCGAATTTCAGAGCACTATCTGTCCTGGAAAATACAAAATATTTTTACTAATGCTAAATCTGCAAACTCCCAAAGGAATGCACAATGAAGAAGGTGTAATGTGCAAATGATAACACAATACTGATGTTTTCGCTTATATTAGTTTGTTAAGCAAAGTAAGACCAATGATAAGAAGACAAAAGCTACTGCAATTAGACTACATCAGTTATGATAAAAATAACTATGCATTTCTCAATAAAGTAGATTAAGAAAAATAGGCCCAAATTTAATATATCACAGACAAATTACTAAAGTATCAAAAAGATTTTCTTTATAAGAAACTTTGGACCAAGTGACAGATACAAAAGGCATAAATGAATGTAGAAGGAAATCAGTAGAGAAGAGAGCTCTTTTAGGTACCTCATCGCACGATAAAGAGGACGATACCATAACACATAGGAGCCTGGGACGCCGGCTAGGAAATATATGATAGCAAGAAACAAAATGCTTGGACCTACATGCATGAAAAGTCAGAAACCTGTGACTTCTTTTAAAAACCATCTAACTCAAGAAGGCAGAAAGAAAGTACAATTTCCACCAACCTCCCCCCTTGGACCAAGCTAAGGTGATGGCTACAACATTCCACAAGAGACATATTATTATACCTGCAACCCAATTGTAGTGTATTAAGCAATGATTAAAAAGTAATATGTAGTACCACCCCACACTGGTTAGCAAATATATGAGCCCCTGATGTTAAATCTTCAAGGAAATTGAAATTTGTCATACCCAAAAATGTGGTGAATGCAACATATTGCAACCTTTGTAGATGGACTGGGATTTCATTTGCAATGTCATGGTGAATTATGGGGAAAAATGCTGGCCAATTTGTTTCCTCAATGACAATTCCAGCTGAAAAATATGTAGAAGAATACAATCAATTTTTGCATAATAGAATGATGATAAGGTATAGATTGCATGAAGGCTCAAAATCACCTCGTGAGATGGCATCTTCCCTTCTTTTCAGCTCCTACACAGAAAACCACATAGTGAATCGGTTAAACATTAGAAATAATATGAGTGAGATGACAAGGATGCAAATACCGAGATTCAGCTGACAATGTAAATCTATGCAAATATAAAGGACAAGCATAGAAAAACTGAATATCGAAAAAGGGCCTTCTGATTGACACTGTTCTATATATGCAGGATGTATATATTCAACAAGGAGATATTAGGAAGGTCAATATATCTGAAATACCAAAAGGCACAAGATATTTAAAAGCAGTTTTGTCCTCTGTAAAACTAAAGTGTGATGGATGTAATCAAAGATGGGGGGCATTCACAATATCAACTTTAATTAAACTGAGAGGTAACAACTTTAGTAGAGTTCACCTGTTCCTTTTTCTTCAGTTCAGCCTCTCTAGCTTGAAGTTCCTGTTCTCTCTTTTTTAAATCCTACAGAGGTTTACAGAAGGGTAAAGAAAGCCTCAATCAACGTCTCTTTATAAATTCTTTAAAAATTTAACAGATAGTATCAAATATATTGGTATACCATGGAACCACCAAGAGGAATATCAACTGTAGCCCCACGATTGTAGTCAGCAGGTTCATGAGGAAGAGGTGAAAGCTTTGAGTTTGCAGATGAGTTCTGATAATCTCAGATAGCAAATTCTACGTTAGCAAAAGAAACAAAAATATTGTAACAGCAACATTAAGTTATAAGCAAATTCCTGCCTGCCTGGTTTTCACACGTAGAGAGAGAGCAACATGCAACAAAGATAAATGGAAATGAGAAACTGCATATTATTCCTTAACAAACAAACTTTACGAATAAAGCATGTTCCCTCTACAATGTCCTTCACCTACTATTGTTCCAACTTTCAACACATAAGCAGTAATAAAGAAGAAACGGAGAAAAGCAAAAATATAGTAGAAAACTAGAACGTTCCAAAAGAGCGCTTACTGGCATGAAAAATGTGCCCCCACCATAATTTGATTGACCCCTCTCCTGATCTTGGTCCTATAACCAGAAGCTCAAATTCATAAGAAAAAAATAGAAGATATAAAATAATTAAAACAGTGGAGTGAAAGTAAAACAAATTTTTCAACAGAGTTGTCATCAGTGTGATTTCCTGAAATTCAACATTATATCCTAAGCTAAATTTCGCAGATTCATCATTCATCTCACACTAGGTGAAAACTGGTAGTTCAACTTTCTCAAAATCAAGCTAGTTGATGCGATAAAAGTTTTACTAAAACAAATTAACTTATAAAAAATTAAGTTTAAATTCATGAATCTAATGTAAGCAAATTGCCTTATCTCACCCTACCCCCCGCACACACAACACAAACAAAGAAATGATTCCTTAAAATCTTACTAGTTTCTACAAAATTTAGTGATAGGAATATTGATTTTTCTTCTCAACTCAATGTTTTTGATTCACATGCCCATCAAAATCCCCAAAAAGGAGGCAGTAAGAAAATAAGTGGAGTGCTCTGACAAGTCATAGCTAAGACAGACCCGTGCATTGATGAATTATGCAGCGCAAACTGCAGAAAACATAAAATTTATCTGAAACGTGCAAATGTATCTACTCCACCCTCACATTTTGCCCTTATCATCGTGACTGCTTGAGGAGAGCACGCTCTGGCAATAAATTGCAGTACACCACAATAAAAAAAATAATAGATCTCACATTATTGGCGGCAAACAATCGCAACACTTTGCATGATTTAATTTCCAATCCAATCTCATCTCATCGCATTAGAAATCACATTCCATCAATTGTGGAAAATAACAAACAATGCATGGAAAGATAATCAACAACATTGAAGCAAATGTGAATTACCGCGAAAGGATTCACTTCTTCATCATCGAACGGGTTGGAATCGTGTCGACGACCAGCCATCACAACCGTCTCTCTCTCTACACCTCAATTTTTATGTATGCGTAGATGTAAAAAGCAGGATTTTCACGAATGCACAGAGATCTGTAGAATGCACACAAAAATGGTGATTCCAGATTCCAAATTCAGGGTTTTCTGATCATTTTTGGGGAAAATGCGTGCGAAGGAGATTCGGAGCTGGATTTATGCCGCGAAAAATTATTATATGCGTGAAGAAATTTATTTATAATATACATTTTTGTTTTATAAACGCAGTAAATATTAATGCATGGAGATACCGTAGATACAGGGATTTTATTGCGTATATAGTATTTTATGGAGTCGCGTGTTTTACATGTAACAACTATTTACTGATTTTGAAATAATATAAAAATTAAAATAATGTTGATTAGACAATGAAACTAATGCTAAAATAATGTTGATTGGACAATGAAACTAATGCTCCTATGTACTTCAGGGGCGGAGCCAAGATTTCATTGTAAGAGGGGCCAAATTATAATATAGAATATTTTTTATATATTTAAAGAGGGGCAATTGGTATATTTTACGTATATATTCAAAACTTTGCAGTAAATATATAAAGGTGATGAAGGAGTGAGGAGGGGCATTTGCCCCACCTTCAACCAGGCTAGATCCGCCCATGTTGTACTTGCATGCGAGTATGGCGTGCTCAATGACTCGCAATGTCCACTCACGCCGGTCCATGCTTAAGACCAGCAACGAGCACTTTGATGTCAATGCTATTTGCGTCAAATAGCTCGAATTTTATTTGTGGTCCAACCTCATAGTGGTTACTGTTGGGGTTTGTATACTAAAAGATGCTTCGAGCGTACATGCCTTTGTACAGTCAGCTTGTGCATGTATACGAGAAACGCCACGTCCACTTGTTTACCTATTTATGAGAATAAATAATATAATATAAATGGTTTATTATTGAAATATGATAAACAAGTCTAAGGCTTTTTACTAAGATGTGATAATTCTCTCTTACCTAAGATGAGATTAGTAACACCGGTGTGGTAAAGCACTGAAAGGATCTAATCCGAAATGTATTCTTTATTGCTATCTACTGAAAGAATATATTTCAAGAAAGTTTAGTATTTTCTAGTCTATGATATTAATATCAATATTGTTTATTCAATCAAACGCCACTTTGACTTATCAATATGTGAGAGTTTGTACGTAACTCAAGTTCATGATATCTTGGGTGGTAGTAATTGAATAACATGAAGGTATTGGAATATTACTTCATAGAATTCGCGTGCCCAGTGTGGTATGATTAAATCCCTAAAAGGGTGATCCCCAATGAGGTGTTTGAAAGATGAATTTATTATTCAGAAAACTGCGCAGTTGGAATTTATTCCACGAATAATAAATAAAGTTTCAAACTAGAAAAACTCTTTGGAGAATTAATTTAATTCTAGTCACATAGCAGACAAAAGAATTAAATTGATGGATCAAGATAATCTTAAACGCGGGAAATATTATAAAATAAAATGGACTCAAGTTATTTGTAATTTGGTGATTTAAGTGGGAGTGCAATATTATTCTTTAGTGGAACAAAATAATATTCCATTGATAATATATTAAATCATGGGTCATTTGATTTAATTAGCAATTTATCTAATGGGTGAGCCCAACACTTAAGTCATTCCATGGATCCCCTTACTAGCCCAATAAGGTCCACTATAAATATTGAATGAAAGGGAAACCCTAGCACACAATCCAAGACAACACAAAACCCTAACCCTAGTGCCTAGAAATCGGCGCCTCCTTCCTCTTCCTCTTGGTCTCGATTTTCGAGCCATAGTTGTGGGAGAATTAGGGTTTTGATTATTGTTCTTGATCTATCCTAATTCATAGGATTAGATCTAGACAATTTGGTGTTTGTATTGGTTTTCCCTAGATCCATTCAAAGTTATTTAATTGGTTTTCTAAGATCCGCCCACACGGATGGAGAATCAAGGACGAGGGAAATAGTACGGAAGATTCGTGGTCGATAAACCAAGGATCTCCGGGTGGTGCGGCTAGCAACGTCAATCCAATGATGGATTATGAGGTAACAATCGAATCTACATCGAATATGCATGATTATGTGTTTATTTGATGTTATATCTATAGATCTATGTTAATTGCATGAAATTGGAGTCGAATGCATAATCAACTAAATAGATCCGTTCTAGGACGTTTCCGTGTCTTCCGCTGCGGTAGTCCCAACAATTACAGTGCATGACGTGGAACCACACTACAAACACATGATTTATATATTAAAATATAATTAAGAGCATCAGCAGCGGCGGACGTCCGCTGGTCGTCGGACCGGCGTGCCCGACGTCCGTCACGGACGTTCGCCATTGGGCGAGGAAGGGACGGACACGGACGTCCGGTGCGGACACGGGAGTTCCGCAGTGCTGGTGCGACGTCCGCCGCGATGGGAAGTCCGCCGTTGTGGCATGCGGACGGACGTTCGAGGCGGACGTCCGATACAAAATTTAATTTTATACATATTTTTTTTCAAACTCTATATATACGGCTCGTTGAAATTCATTTCATTCGCACCACTTGTGTTAACAAGTTTCTCTCTCTCTACGTTTCTTTTATTATTATAATGGCAAGTGGTAGTGGAAGTGGCAGATGGACCAACATGTTGACGAGACCCAATGGGGAGTCGGCCGCCCCGAACGGTTTTTTTTGTGAACGGGGGAGATTTTGGGGGGATACCTATCTTGGAAGCCAACCCCCCCAAGCTGCGGGATCGAGGGTATCGGGGCTCGACGGGTTTTGGCAATGTTGGGCGTAGCGTATGCTTTGGGGAAGGAAGTGCCCCTCCGTCTGGAAAGGGTTGTACACAACGTTTCAAGAGCAAGATCCCAGTTCCCCCGGCGATTGACCCCGGCGGGGTTTTGGCATTACTTTGGAGTAGCCGGTTGAACAACGACATCAATTCCTGGTCGTCCCCTTTTACAACGACCGAATTTGGTGTTGGTGGGCTTTCGGGGAAAGACAAAACCGACAACATGTCTCTTTTTGGGGATGGGATTTACCCATGTGATCCGCTTCGTGAAGCGATCGATCCTGTAAGATAAGAAGAAATACTTTGCGAGTCGTCGGGGGGCCGAAAGGAGTGGAGCGGGCGTTGCCGACATGCGCCAACGACAAGCCAATATTCGACTCCAGAACGATTTAATTGAAGAGCTATGGTTGCGTCGGGGTCATCGTTGATATGTTCATGAGTGTAATTTGATTAAGTTGTTTTTTTTGTTGTTTTTTTTATCTAATGAAATTATTTTGCACTTTGTTTAATTCCGTATTCGGGCCGAAATTTAATACTCCATCCGTCCCACAAAAGATGTCACACTTGTGGGACGGCACGAGATTTTAGGAGGTTTTGTTTTGTGTGTTAAATGGAGAGAGAAAATATAATATTTATATTCATGTGAGAGAGAACTTTTACCCAAAAGGGAAATGTGACATCTTTTGTGGGACAAACTAAAAAGGAAAGTGTGACATCTTTTGTGGGACGGAGGGAGTACTGTACATTGTTTAATTCCGTAAATTGTTTAATTTGATGAATTTGTAAATTTTTTTAATTGCGGGAAGTCCGCGCGGGAAGGCTATGGGATGTCCGGCATTGTGCAGTGGGAAGTCCTTATGACGTGACAATGCTGTGAAGGCTATGGGAGGTCCTTATGACGTGGCAGGAGATGTTTTTGGGAAGTCTATCGGGAAGGCTATGGGAAGTCTATCGGGAAGGCTATGGGAAGTCTATCCCCACTAGGGATGCTCTAAGACAATATAATTCACTAGACGAACGAGGACGCAAATTCTAGTTCGGGAGTCATCACCGACGTCCCATCTTAAGGTGCACCACCTCAATTATCAGAAGTCATGTGTCATTAATACGCATGATTCTCTTCGTGAAGAACAAACTCATGACCGTCTCTGACAAGATTTCATCGAAGAAATTTGGTTATACACATTTCAAAAAAATTTAGTTATTCATTTTAATTCTGTAAATGACGAAAATTTAAAATATAGAATTAGACAATAATAAAAATGAACTATGATCTGATTTAGGTTGAAAAGTTAATATATTAGGAGTAGTAAATAGCTGTAAATTGATTTTTAATTACAGAAACAATTAAATTTAAAATGAAAAATAAAAAAAGAGGCTATCCCAAATTCAACCACCCAACAGGAAAAGAGAGAGGAAGTTGAAGCAGAATGAATTCCATTGCAACTCGATCCCTCAAATCCAAATCCACCAAATTCGCGCTCTCTCGATTCACCCAATTTTTCTCCACAACCACGCCTCCGCCATCTCCGCCGCAATCCGATTTCCAGAACTACCCCCACACCCTCGATGGCCTGCGCCGCAGGCTCCACGATGAATCGCCGTCGCTGGGCGATTTCATCAAGCTTCAATCCGACAACAGCTATTCGGTGGAGGTAGGCACGAAGAAGAAGCCGCTGCCAAAGCCTAAATGGATGAAGGAATCGATCCCCGGTGGTGACAAGTACACGCACATTAAGAAGAAATTGAGGGAATTGAAGTTGCACACTGTTTGCGAGGAGGCCAAGTGCCCTAATTTGGGGGAATGCTGGTCTGGGGGAGAAACGGGGACTGCTACTGCCACGATTATGATTCTCGGTGACACATGTACTCGTGGATGCAGGTGATGATTCAATTTCAATTGGTTATTTATTTATTTTTTATTTGGTTTGGATGGAATTATTGATTTGGTTTTGATTGCTCTGAGTTTTGATTTTTGTGTGATTAATGACGAACATTGTATATATAAATAGGCTTTTAGCTGTCTGTGTGAGCACTCTGGGAGAAGGGACAAGCATTTTTGAACAAATCAATGAATTCAACTCAAATTATATGGGAATCTCTTTAGTTATGGATCAGTAGCTGTCTAGAATCTCTGATAGATAGTTTGATTTTGTTATCTAAACCAATTTTAATGCATAGTGTAACTATTGTGAGTTGAAAAGAATTCGATCTTATTGGCTTGCTCGTGTCTTCAGATTTTGCAATGTAAAGACATCGCGCACTCCGCCTCCTCCTGACCCTAATGAGCCCCAAAATGTGGCCGAGGCGATAGCTTCGTGGGGTTTGGAGTATGTCGTGATTACTAGTGTTGACCGGGATGATTTGCCTGATCAAGGAAGCGGTCATTTTGCGGAGACAGTGCAAAAGTTGAAGATTCTGAAGCCATCAATGCTTATAGAAGCCTTGGGTAAGATTTAGTTATTCGAGTTTGATGCAGTTGATTAAATTTTGATGAAACAATAGAGTTACCATATTGGATCGTGAAAGTTGAATGTGTTGCTCTCAAACTGTAGTTCCTGATTTCCGAGGAGATGAGGGCTGTGTAGAGAAAGTCGCCACATCCGGATTGGATGTTTTTGCACATAACATTGAAACTGTGGAGGAGCTCCAGAGTGCAGTTCGTGATCACCGTGCAAACTTTAAGCAATCTCTGGATGTTCTGGTGAAGGCAAAAGAATATGCTCCACAGGGGACACTCACGAAAACTTCTATAATGTTAGGGTGCGGAGAAACACCTGACCAAGTAGTGAAAACCATGGAAAAAGTGAGGGCAGCTGGTGTCGATGTCATGACATTCGGTCAGTACATGAGACCATCAAAGCGGCACATGCCAGTATCAGAGTATATAACCCCGGAGGCTTTTGAGAAGTATAGGCTTATGGGCATGGAAATGGTTTGTTGCTCATCTCTGTTTATCATCCAATTCATTTCCTTATGGTTCCTTGAATGCTAACATGCTACTTCAAATTGCTACTTCAGCTCCTTTTCTTTGATTAATATCCACCTTATATTTGTTTGTGATGGAATTGTGTTAATTAGGAATGAGAAGTACTAAAATCGACCTTAGTGTTGATCCCCGCCTTTCTGGGGTGGTGATTTCCTTCAATCCCTTGTCCTAGGCAGCCGTATACTTCAATGCTCCTGCATGACTCTATTCAGTTACTCAAAACAAATTGTTTATATAACTATTGTCTGATTTAGAATCCTGCACTTCCTATGGGACTAATTTACATGAATTGGAAATCGTACTAGAATTTGCTGATATTAGATAGAAGCCCTTGAATACTACTGCGTTGTGATCATACATTGATGTTTGTTGGTTGTGGCAGGGATTCCGGTACGTGGCATCTGGCCCCATGGTTAGGTCCTCGTACAAGGCAGGCGAATTCTATATCAAATCCATGATAGAATCTGACCGAGCAGCCTCTTCTAACTAGCGCTGGACATATCTGATGATCGTTCTTGAAAAAACTCTTGGCTCAGTTTCACGATCTCGATGCATTTTACTGTTTTGGGAGAGATCTTCATGGCCTCGGCCACTTCTTTCAGCAGCTCCCTTTCATCCATTAATCAGGTTGGATGTCCAGCTGCAGTTTCTGCCAGCTTTTCATACTAACAAATGGAATGTTTGTTCTTTATAGTTTTTGTATATCAATTTTTCTTTTTCTTTTTTTTATTTAAATTAGCATATTTGCAGAATTCATGATTTGGCCTTGCCATGATGATGCAAGGAACGATATTGCAAGAATAACTGTTGTCTCGTTTGCTTAAATATTCACATTCTTAGATAAACTGCAGTTTCTTGTCTCGATATGAACATTTTTGGGTTCAAAAATCTTTTTTACAAAATGTAGTGATGTCCATTTTTCAATTATTTATTCACGTGGAAGCTTTTTTTTTTTTTTACTTTTGAGCATTCAAACATATGAAGTATCTTTAGACTTGTAGTATTAAGAACCAATGGTAAATGCACAATTAAAATGGTGCTAAATTGCCACATAATAAGATTAGATTAATAAACTTAAGTGTAAATGATTAAATATTAATGTTTATATTTCTTACTATATCTTATGAAAATGGACACTTTTTTTTAAATGACGTGATTTTTAATCATGGTTTTTGAATAAATTAAATTGATTTGTATATACTCTTTGTACCATTCGTTTTCTTGATTCTATTTGTCTTTATTTTTTTATTTGTTCTTGCTTCAATTTTCTCATTAGTTATAAATTACTATAATTATTTTATAGCTTCAATAAAACTAATAAATCAATATACAAACCTGCATTTTATCATTGTAAGGAAAATAATAATAAAACATTCGTTAAAGTTGAACCGAAAATGATAAGCAAAACGATCTATGGCTCCAAAAATTTTGTAGTATAATTATTTCGATATACTATGTAATTATAAATGCTTGTGGACATGAAGGAAAGTAAAACTTCAAGTTGTTTTTAACATTACCGAAAATGTTATAAAAATGCGAAATGTAAAATCTTATTGCGTACGATTCGACTAGAGATATTTAATCTCAGTGGAAAAAATTAGGACCAAAATCCATATTCATATTATTACATGCTCATTCTTAAAAATTGAAGCATAAAGTTCTAGACATCTCAACGGTATTACCAATTTACCATTAATGAACCGATTCTTACCTCTAAATCATTAATTGGATCCCCTATTCTCATTCAATTCTCAAATAATGCACAATTAAATAGCCCATTAATCATTCAAAAGCTAATCATCCGACTTTGACTTTTCATAATCTTACAAATTTATAATCCAAGCACCAATCTTCATCAATTAGAGTAAGTAACTACATAAATCACTTCTCCACTTATTAAGAAATAAATCAATAACCAATAAATCAACTTTGACCTCCCATTATGTTATGCTAACACATATCTATTCATTTATAACACCCAAATAATTAGTGTGGATAAATGATGGTGGGATGTGGGCTACATAGAACATGCAAATTCATGAAAAAGGTGAAAGAGCTCAATATTATTAGAACACAAGCACGCGGGAACACACACACACACACACTACTCTCTACTTTTTAGCACACTAATCTCTGTCTCTCATTCATCACCTCTCTTCTCAATTTCAAAGTTGCCTTTTTTTTTGGGGGGGGGGGTGTTTCTAGAAGTTTCTTCCTCTAGATCGAAATGGGCTGCTGTCTCAGCGCCGGCAGCCACAATCGAGAGGCGGAGAACCGCCGCTCCATCGACGGAGAGCCGCCGACGTCTCCGCGGGCAATTCTCGAAGTCGAAACCGTGAAGGAGGTGCTGCTAGAGACGCCCGTTGCTCTGAAATCCGACGGCGAGAAGCTCAAACCGAAATCGCCGGAAAATCAAGAATCGTCGGCGGAATTCCGGCCGCCGCCGGTGATCGCCGGGAGCCGCGACGCGCCGGGAAATGACGCCGGAGACACGGCGTCGGAGATCACCGAGCTGTCGGAGATTGGGAGCTACAGCGAGAGCCTGGCGGCGGCGGCGGCGGCGGCCGCCGATGAAGACGGCGTGGTTGATCAGCGGCCGCCGCCGAGGAAGCGGAGGGCGAATGGCGGGGGGAGAGGGAGGAGAGAAAGGGTGGTGGGAAGGAGATTGGCGGCTCCGACGCCGGAGAAGAGGGGGCCGGTGGCGCCGGTGAGGGCGGTGCGGGGGCGGGCGGGGGCGGAGGGAAATGGCAATGGTGATGGGAATTTGAACGGGAAGAATGTTGCGGAGGGTTATGGGAGGTCTCCGGGGAGACAGAAGGAGGTGGGGCCGCCGCAGCCACCACGGAAGGAGAGTGATGAGAAGACTCCGGCGGCGGAGGAGGAAGCTGAGACGCTTGAAAATCCTGTTGTTTCATTGGAATGCTTTATCTTTTTATGATGGATTTTTTTAGCCATAATTTTATGACTTTTGAAATGACATCGTTTTCCTCTCTGATTGTTGTAAACAAAAGTTAAAATATCTTAATATTGTAAATTTTGGTTTAACATTGAAGAAAAGTGATTATTGAGTTTAGTTTATATCTTTATTAGGGCTGGTTATTCGGTCGGTTAACCGACCCCAAAATGCCTTCAAAAACCTAACCGGAACCAACCCAATCTTCGGTTCGATTACTTAATTAACCGACTCGGTTAGAACCGGTCGATTCTCGGTTATAACCGAACTAACCGAATTGATTTAACTTATTCAAATGTTTATTTTGCATGATTAAGGTTGTGATAGATAACTCAACCTACACCTAATCACACTATTAGTTTATCACCGAAAGTTGAATTAACTATTTCACGGCCATCCTTCAATGATCAATCATTCAATTCAATGATTCAATCTATAATATATAAAATTCTGAAATTTTCTCACAAAGATTGTTAATTGATTTTGTGTATTCTCAATTCTACGCATTTCTGCATGATTGTAAAACCGAAAACGTCAAATTTTTTATCATATTTTTTTGCATTTTAGTCATAATCATTCAATTTTATCCTACACCATAATAAATTAATTCAAATTAAAATAGACTTTTTTTACATTGCAAATTTGCAATATGAGACTTTGACAAAATTTAGAAGTAAATTACAGATTACTATTATTATTATGCTCTTTAATAGACTTAAACTTTAAATGATCTAAAATTTGAAAACTTTTCTCTAATAATAAGTGAAAGGTTATCTTATTTTTAAAATAGTAGTATTGCTTAAGCACTTGTTAACTTTGAGAGATCTTGTTTTTAAAAATATATTTAGAAACTTTATTGAATTTGATATATTATAACTTTATAAGTATAAATAACTAATAGGTAACAAATTAAAATAGATTTTTTTGACATTGCAAATATGCAATATGAGACTTTGACAAAATTTGGAAGTAAATTACAGATTCTTCTATTGTGACAAAGTTTAAAAGTAAATTACAATTTTTGTTATTATTAATTAAAAATATAATTGAATTTAAAATTATTTATGGTTTTAACTTTTAACTTTTCATCTACTTTTTTTTTTTTTATTATTATTATTATTATTATTATTATTATTATACTCCTATTTAAAAGTAATATATAAATTGTTTAGGCACTTTAAAAGACTTGAACTTTACATGATCTATATTCTATACTTTAAAAACTTGTCTCCAATAATAAGTGAAGGGTTATTCTATATTTAAAATTAAAATAGTAATTCTTAAGAACTTTATTGACTTTGAGATATAAATTTATAAGTATAATACTCTAATTGATAGTGACACAAATTAAAATGGACTTTTTTTGACATTGATTTAGACAAAATTTAGATATAAATTACAATTTCTTCCATTGTGACAAAGTTTGAAGTAAATTATAATTTATTCTAGTATTAAATAAACATATAATTGAAATTAAAATTGAATTATAACCGGTCGGTTATAACCGATAACCGACTTTTAGCAAAACTTAAAACCGGAACCGAACCGATAACCGTAAATGTCGGTTATCGGTTCAGTTGTCGGTTAACCGATTAACCGAAAACCGTTTACCCACACCTAATCTTTATGATACGCACATAGTAACTTCGTTTGATTTACAAATAAGTACTCGACAATAGACACAATAAGTGATTTACCCTCTTTGTCTATTAGTCTTAAAAGTCTCATTTCTTTCTAACGTAAACTTTAAGAAATACTTCCTCCGTCCCATAAAGATTGTCTAATTTTTCTATTTCCGTCCGTCTTACAAAGTTTGGCCCATTTCACTTTTATCATTTTTTATAGTGGACCTCATATTCCACCAACTCATTCCTACTCACATTTTATTATAAACCTAATCTATACTAATCTAAAGGGACAGTTTATTGAAAAGATATTTTTGCCCTTTTTGGAGGGAAAATGTAAAGCTATTTTGTTTACCCTTTTAGTCATTTAGTGAAATGGTAACCATTGGACAAAAAAGAGGCAATATTATTGGACCAAATATTGGTGGGGAAAAAATGGTCCATTAAAATTATAGCTTCTCCACTATTATTGAGTCTCCTATCAAACCAAAGCTAATGAGATACGAGAAAGGTGAGAAGAAAAAAAAAAGAAAAGAGGAAGGAGAATGAGAGAAATGCAACTGCCGGCGGCACCGCCGGTTAGGCGGCTGTGCAGACCCACCAAAATCCTCCGGAGCACAAAATACCAATTCTTGAATGCTGGAGCACACTACTGTGAAGCCGGCACGCCAGGTTCTGGTGGGCGGCGAAGCAGGACGGAGGAATTGGCGAGGCAGAGCGGTGGAGCGGCGTTGATCGGCGAGGCTGTGCATAAGAAGTGTCGGTGATTCAGAAGGGAGGCCGGCGGACGGCATGTGCAGGCGGGCAGCGAAGCAGGACGATTGAGCGACGAGACTGTTCGAAGAAAACGGAGAGATGAGAGATATGCAGAAACGGAAAAATGGGGAAGAAGAATAAGACGAAGAAGACGACGACTCATTTCTCATTAGGTTTTAAATAAACTTAATTTAAGTGGTTGCTGCCTTGAGGATCATCATCAACCAACCATTGTTCAAACGGAATGAGCTCCGCTTGTTCAATGTCGTCATGGGGGGGCTGGCCCTCGATCTGCATACCACCAGCTAGGGCCACAGGCGCTACTGCGGCGGCGGCCGCGTCCATCTCAGTGAAAAGGTTGGCAAAGTCTATTGGATCCTGGACGTCTGGGAGGTCTGGGAAATCTATTGTTTCAATGAATGCAAAAAATACCCTTGTTAGCAGTTTTATTGTCGACGGAAAACGGGCTCAGGTGTAGACACATTACCAGGCAGGTCTAGAAACGGGAATAGTGGTGCCACATCCAGTCGACTCACAATAAACAAACCGTCGTTCTGAAACGTGAAATGCAGTTGATCACCCAGAACAAACCCGGCTTCCAGAGAGAAAATATCCCACCCACGACCAAAGCACCATGTTGCTCCCTCAAGGCAGAGGTCAACGAACCAATGAGCTTGGTTAGGTAGGGCAACGCGACAAAATATGGGTACAATAACGCCGAAGATGGCAACCCACATATCCGGTAATGGCTGAGAATGATAACACAAAAAACAAAATTAAATCTGAGGAAACTTGTGTGTGTTTTAAAAAATGGTCCATTAAAATTATAGCTTCTCCACTATTATTGAGTCTCCTATCAAACCAAAGCTAATGAGATACGAGAAAGGTGAGAAGAAAAAAAAAAGAAAAGAGGAAGGAGAATGAGAGAAATGCAACTGCCGGCGGCACCGCCGGTTAGGCGGCTGTGCAGACCCACCAAAATCCTCCGGAGCACAAAATACCAATTCTTGAATGCTGGAGCACACTACTGTGAAGCCGGCACGCCAGGTTCTGGTGGGCGGCGAAGCAGGACGGAGGAATTGGCGAGGCAGAGCGGTGGAGCGGCGTTGATCGGCGAGGCTGTGCATAAGAAGTGTCGGTGATTCAGAAGGGAGGCCGGCGGACGGCATGTGCAGGCGGGCAGCGAAGCAGGACGATTGAGCGACGAGACTGTTCGAAGAAAACGGAGAGATGAGAGATATGCAGAAACGGAAAAATGGGGAAGAAGAATAAGACGAAGAAGACGACGACTCATTTCTCATTAGGTTTTAAATAAACTTAATTTAAGTGGTCTTAAAAGTTGGGCTTTTGGGCTATATAATTAAAAAGTACAGAGTATGTATATAGTTAACTTTTAAAGATTAATTAATTTTAAAATAAATTTTAATTTAAATGGGCATATTTAAATTTAAATTTAAATTAAATATGTTTTTAAATCTTAATTTCCCAAAAAAAATGTTATCTTGGACACACGATATATTTTACTTTAGATTGAAGATGGTTTCAATTTTTTAATTTGAACATATTAATTTTTATTTACAAGTTATTATTAATTATTTAGCAACACATTTTATATAAGATTCATTTTATCTTAATAAATTATTATTATAATTATTTATTTTGTATAATATATTTATTATATATGTTATTGAATGTATAATATTTTAATATATATTAATATATCAATATGAATAATTGTATTAAATTATTTAATTATGTTTGAAAATTATTGATAAATTGGGTTTATGTTTAATTTAATAAATATATAGGTAAGATTAAAAAAAAGTAAAATCTAAAAATATAAAATTAAATAACTTAAAACTAAATAACATAAATACATATTTTGATTATAATAGTTTTTTTTATCTTATTTTGTAAAGTGTTATTATTATGGAGTAGTACATTTATGATCTTTAAAGTCCATATTATAAGGTACTATAGTAAGTTACTATGATCTTTATTTTGAAATTATTGAAACATTTTTTATATATTTATATGTAATAAGGTTTTATTTTATAGTATTTTTTATTTCAAATAATGGTACAAAATTATTCAATTTATAGTAGGGGTACATTTTTATTACTAATAGATTATAGTTTTAATTTAAGTGGTGTACTATATTATTATATTCATGCTAAGTTTTAATTTGAAATTTTAATTTATTGGACTTTACATTTTTTGAATTATTTTTTTGAATTAAGTAATTATATTTAAGTGCTGTATAAATTGAATTGTTTTTTATTTACTCATATTCCTATTCTTTTTACTTCTCAAAATTTTAAAATATGTTTATATTGAATTCAATGTGGCTAAACCAAGTAATTATGAAACACCAATAAATAATGATATAAAGTGAAACTAAATTAATATCATTATAAAACAAAGAACAATATTGCATAACATTAATTGTTGTTGTGTATAGTAATATACAATTTTATATATAATATAATATATTATAAATAATTATAAATATATATTTATATTCAATATATATAATTTATAAATATATTTTTATTTAAATTACTAGAAGTACACATAATTATAATTGAGTTGATTTTGTTAATCGAAACTGGTGAACTATTTGTTCCTTCAAATAGTTTGCTTTTTTTAATTCTTTTGTGAATAGTAGTATTACATTTTTCTTTATTTGTATGTCTTATTTCTTCATCCACACATGTCCTCCTTTGTTATTTCTTTTATTTTATGCTACACGCATATCAAATATTAAAATAATATACAATCATCTGCTAAAATATGAAATGTTTCATTGAGAGTGGGTTGAAAGAAGTACAATTGTACAAATATTTTTTTGTTGTTATTTATAATATTGCAAATACCTATTTTAATTAGTTCTTATCTATAAATATATTTTATACTTATTTACTCTATATTCTTTATTCTAAGTTAATATATTTTCATTATTGAAAAATCTTTTGTCCTGTGCATAGCACAGGTGTTAACACTAGTACTTTAAAAGTAAGACTCACATTCCACCCACTTTTTCAACTCACTTTTCATTATATTTCTTAAAACCCGTGGCGGATCAAAGTGGGACTATCTTTGTGGGACGGAGGGAGTATTAAGAAAAATAGATGAGAAAAGTTAGTGAAATATGTGTTACATTTTTATACTCACTTCGTCCGGTCCCTATTCATTTTACTATAAATGGTAATAGGGGTTATCACATTCCACTAAGGCACTAACTCATTTCACTTACATTTCATTTAAAATTAATGGCGGACATGGAGTATTAGTTTTAAATAAAATACTCCCTTCGTCCCAAGGAAGATGACCCTTTTCTTGGACGGTACGAGAATTTATGCAACTTTATTTTGTGTGTAAATTGCAGAGAGTAAAATAAGAGAAAAGAAATAAAGTAGAGAAAAAGTGTTTTCATTTTTAGTAATGAGTCATCTTGGTTGGGTCAAACCAAAAAGGAAAGTGAATCATCTTCAATGGGACGAAGGGAGTATGAGTGAAATGAATTAGCAAATGTAAGACCTAGTTCTCATTATACTTAAAAAAGATTTCAAATTGACTCAAATGAAAAAATGAGACTTCTAATCTAGACAGAAAGAGAAAAAATGAGACTTCTAATCTAGACAGAAAGAATATAATTTTATTTTTATAATAAAATGATATACTCCGTATTTCATACTTATGTAATCTGAAAGGGTATGAAATCAACCAAAGTAAAATGTCATATGAATTCACAAAAAGAGAAATAAGAGATTCGAAATAAACCAAAGTAAAATGAGAAAAAAGATATCGAAGCCCAACTGCTTTACTTTTTTTATTCTTTTATACCAACAAAAGGTAAAAGACAAGAATTGTTGACCAAAGGAAAATATACTATGGAAGCAGTAAAAAGTGTCTTGTGATTGGGTATCTATCTCCATTGAGATTTGTGAATTTTTGGACAAAACCATTGGAATCTTATTCTTTCCAATATAAACTATGCTATGATTTTGTTCAATACTAAAATTTAGGACCAGATCACAAAACATCATAACAACATGCCGGATTTAAGAACACATACATAACTGCAGATGCAGTAAAGGTTTATTCTCATCAAATCCTCCTATTTTCATAATTAATTTCCTAGTAGTATTTTCTTTTATTAATACTATAAGATAGTAATTTATATTAGTAATTAGTTTTTTTAATAAAATCTCATGTGGTTGTTCACTTTCAAGCATATATATGACTGATATAATAAAGTTATAAAGCACTGAAAAAAAAGTGGTAAAAAACCAAGAAACCATTTCAAGGATGATTCAAATCGAGATACAAACTATACAATAAACAAGAACATCCATAACCTATGCTATCAAATCCTCAAAAAACACTTCTTTCACTTAATTATTCATCACAAATCTCAAGGCCGGCCTCGGGAACATTCTACAACGACGTATAGGCAGGCCGGGAGATGCGTTCGGGAGGGCATGGTGCAGGGGCAGGTGCCGGGTGAGCGATGAAAGTAGGCATCCTTTCACCTGGCATCAACACTGACACTCCCTTTAAATATACAGTCATCTGCTCATTCAAACAAGTAGCCACATTTCAACTCTCAATGATAAATCATAAGCACAATGAGAAAACTACAAGCAAAACTAGAGGCAATTTCAAGCCATGAACGATGCTAAGAACAACGAACGCACACAATTGGTAGCAAAATTTGCAGCACGAAGAAGCAATGAGTCGAACATCAAGCAGAATGGGATGCACATCATTCATAACTTGCGCAACATATAGGAGACAACAAACGAAGTAGGTCACGAGCCCAAGTTTCTCCCTTCTCTTAATTTTCCGGGTTGTCACTTCCCATGGTTGCTAAATCTTATTATCTATTAGTATAAAGAGTTATGAATGTGGTGATCAAGATTCTGATAATTGAAGGAATCCAAAAGCTAAAGATATGATTTTTTAAGCTGAGAATTGTTCTTGGACAAAAACCACATGCTAGTAACAAACAAGGGTCCCATGATCATGAATCAATTCAACCAAAAACCATGAAAAGCAGATACATATACACTATAATGTCTCATGCTGGTGTTGTACAGAGTTTCACTTCAAAATTGTACAATTCAAACAAAAGCCAAAGTATAAAAATCGAATCTTTTAAGAAAGATAACGATCACAACAACGTTAATGCATTTTTTGAACTAACATGGCTGCATAAGCATGTGCTGCAGGTCGACTCAGAGAGACATGCACTCACAACAAAAATTCACAGATAGAGTGATATGACATGATGTGCCTAAAGCTCAAATTTTTCGAGACAATCATGTTCTTCCACATAAAGAAAAGCCCATCATTTGCCATCATACAAGAGAGTTTTTCTTCAAGTGAGGATCATTGCAGTGGGTGTGATGATAATTAACCTCAAAAGTCCTATCAAATATGCTGTAAAGTTGAAAACTCCGTAGTTCTAAAAGTCCTCAATGTATAATATATTTGTAACACCATATCAAATAAAGTTTGATACTATAACTTAATTTGCAAGCCAACTTGAATAGTCCAATTTGAATGCGATTTGTATGGCTTTTTTTATTCTAATGGAGAATAAATAAGGGCCCTGATTGTAACAATCTTGTCTAACTTTGGTTTTGATCTTCACAACAAAATCCCTTATATAAAGGTGATATCTTTTTAACTTTAACATTCTACAATAAAGTACTACACCTAATTACTCGAGAATAAATCACTATTTGTGAAAGTAAACAACAACAGCTGATTAGTTCAACTGTGATGATTTGTTATCAACAACAACTTGCAAGAAAAAAGTAAATAACTGCCACCACTTTCCAAAAGGAGTTGATTTCTGCGCATTCAACTGATTGTTTCTTAATTCTTAGGAGGGAAAGAGCCGATTTTTTTTGTGAGCTATTGCACCTAAAGAAATGGCCTTACCCCCAAACGCAATTTATAATAAATAAATTAAAATTAAAATCAATATCAATGTCAAGTAGTACTACCATACTGTGATAAATTGGCCGTCTTGGCATTTTGGATTCTACTTGATTAATGAATTATACTTTCATCAAAAAAATGAAAAAAAATCGTCAAATTAAGAATTAGGTAACAATGGTTTCTTGAACTCATCCTTTACTTAGTTGGGATTACTCATAAAATAAAAGGAAAAAACAGACAATTTCCATGAACAAGATAGAAAAAAGATTGTACCTTTGGAGAAGGATAGTCCATCTTTCTCAAATTTACACCTCCATCAAGGTCTCTGCCGCCGCCCGCGGCGGCTTCCGACGATCTTGGGCGGAGAAACCTCTCAAAAATAGCCATCACAAGAAACATGGAAATGAGAATAGCAGTGGCAACGAACCCAAACGACACCGCATTCACAGAGTTGTCAAAGCTCCTCCACTGATCCTCCCTCTCCACTCCGCCGCTCACCGCCGCCGTCGGCGCCGGCGCCGCCACTTCACCGAAGGTCGGCCTCCCCATTGCAGAAATACTATCCCTCAAAACCCAGAAAAATTAAGAAAGAAAGCACACAACCCGCATTGCCAAGATTGGATTTTTATTCATTTTGTATCGCTTCAACGATGGAGAAATGGGGCATTTGAGTTTCTTGAATGGTAGGCGACAAGAAACAGAAAAGACCCAGTTTTAATAATGCGTTGGTTAATGGAGAAGAATTAGCATTTAGCACATAAATGCATTTGGAATTCAAAGGGAGCAGAGAGGGAAAAATGGAGGAGTCGATGAGGAAATGGTGGTGGTGAGCTTCAAATTTCGATGCTAATTGAAAAATCCACTAAATTCCAAAGGGGTTCGGCATTTTCTTCACTCTTCACGGACTTCGAAAATTGATCGAGAGAGAGAGAGAGGAGTTGGAGCTCTGCAGCTCTGTTGACGGAAACCAAGGTGGTGGAGACAACACCATTTGTTTGTTTATTTGCTTGGATTTATAATCTTTTGAATATTACTCCCTCTGTTACAATTCTGCACTAGAATTGTTACTCCATAGAATAAAAAATGAGACATTTATTTATAAAGATGTTAAAATAACAAAATGAGAGTTTTAATTACGAAATATTTTAAGAGAAATGAATATTTGGGTTCTTGGGCTGATGATAACCAGTCCCATAGTTTTTCTTCGTAAAAGAATTGATTTTGTGTACTTACATAAGATATATTCATTCCTCCATAATAAGAGTCACTCTCATTATGGACACATATTTTAAGAAATGTAAATAATTATAGATTAAAAAAGATAATGAAATATGAAATTTAATTTTTATATTGATTTTATAATAAAATGTGAGTGAAGTGAGTTAGTGGAATGTGACACCAATTTACCATTTATGGTAAGTGTGACTCTTATTATGAGACAGACTAAAATGTCAAAGTGTGACTCTTATTGTGAGATGGTGGGAGTAATTAATCTACGAGCTACTTCGCCCTTTTCTCGTTTAATTTTCGAATTTCTTATCTCATAATACAATCTTAAGCCTAATTAATGTGAAGATGTCGTTTTTCTTTAACACAGGTTGTGGTGGTTCGAGACCTATCTCCACCATTATTTTGATTTTTTTTTTGTTTTTTATTTTTAGATTTTTCATTTATTTTTACTGTATTATTTTAATTATTTTCATTTTTTTAAATCTTTATTTTTTTCCTTTTTAAATTCTATATTTAAAATTTTATTAGCATATAATTTAATTCACAACAAATGTAACTAGGATGTGCAAAAAGGTACGTATGGATTCAAATTTAATTTTCATATGAATTTAATTCGCATATTTTTTTATACTTATAATGGAATTTGTATTTTCAATGAATCATGTACTTAATTTAATTAAAATTAAATATGTAATAAATATAAAAATAAGAAATAAAACGCATAAAAATGGGAGGGGAGCTATGCAGGGGCAGATCTACACTAATTAGAAGTGGGGCAATTGCCCCACCTCATATTTTCATATTCGTGTATATATTGTATATTTTACTATTTATTTATTTCTTTCAATTTTCTACTAAATGCCCCTCCTCAATTTCTTAAAATTTCATCATATGTATATTTGTCCCTCTCCCTACAAATTTCTGGCTCCGCCCCTGGAGCTAAGAGTAAGAGATGATTATGAGTAATTCATTAACTCTTGTGCAAGTCAAGATGAATCGTGACCCGTGAATTTCCTTAAAACATGTATCCATTGCATCTGTTTTTTTTTCTTCTAATGATCGACAACTCGACATTATCAATTAATATGACGATTCATATGGTTAATTAATGTACCATAGAAAGAAGTATACATCAACATAATTAATGATATGATTCTTAGCATGTGAAATGAATATTTTTGCTATAATATAAGACACACGAGAAACTTTTAAAAGGATCGCATATTCCTACCATCATTTTTCATTTGTACTCATTGTTTTTAGGTGTACCTATACTATATATATAGGGCCATTTGATTGTATATTCATTTTCAAATAATGCAATTTTAAAAATGTTGTACATGGAATAATTAGGATTGTGTCTAGGTCAAATGATTTGTGAATATTGACATGACATCTCATAGATTAAGTGCATGGAGATGTTTTTTCGTGGAAAAAAAGGTAATTTCATTTCTATAATTTAAAGTTATTTTGTAATATTTGAACGGAGGTTGGGATTTTAAAATGCGCGGCTAGCTCAAGTTATATTTGTATATTTCAAAATTAGTTAGCAATTTTAGACACATTTTGAAATGTCAAATGTGTCTAGGTCAAATTATTTCAGTAGAAATAATTAGTAAAATGTGTACGTCATTACGTAATAAGTAATTAAATATAATAATTAACTGAGGCAAAATCTCTCGTGCGTTTTCAAGTTTAATTAGTAGAGCAATTATGTGATTATTACGTAATAAGTACTTAAATAGTACTAGTAATAATCAATCGAGGCAAAATCTAGATTTGTGATTAATAAGGTGATTACGATAATTATTAATTAAATACTAATTAAATAAATAATAATTTGAAATAGAGTTGTCCAAGCGATGACGAATAAGTGGTGCCGTCTGTGTAGGCTGTAGTATTATTTGTGGGTTTTCTATTTTAAATAGATTAATCACCAAAATAATCAAGTTATTAATTAATTATTATTGTCTAACGAAAGAAAGAATAAATATAACAGTGTGTAAAAAAAAAAACTGAAATCACTGTAAGATATGGATCATTCCTCTTGCAACTAATTAGTTTTGAATCTTTTGATGGAACATATGAATTTTTATCATTGCTCAACTATATATTTGAACTGAAACATAAAAAAATATTAATCCAACAATATGTTTGGGCTGTATATCCAACCAATTAGAAAAAAAAAATTAAATCCTCTAAAGTTCATCTTAAAGAATTTGAGTGAGCGTGTTGATAAATTAAGGGTGAGAAAAAAATCTGAAAATCGAATATCCAAACCGAATCAAACCGAAATTTTGAAATTCGGTTTTAAAAATACAAAAATTTCGATTTTTTGGTTTGGTTCGAGAAAAAAAATAACCGAAAAACCGAATTATATTTTAAATATAATATTATATAATATGTATTCTATATATTCTATTAATTTCGATTTTTCGGTTTTTTGGTTCGTTTCGGTTTGGATTTTGAACTAAATTCAATTTTTCGGGTTTGGTAAAAATCGAACTGAAACCCGAATGCTCACCCTTATGATAAATACTATAAAAATAAATAAATTTAATATTATCTCACAAGGGTAGTGATAAAATGCAAACTTATATATGGTACAAACGCAAAACTCCGCAACACAGCTTCAACACTGTTTCAATATAATATCAACATAGTGTAAACTTTCAAGATTTTAATGTCAACATAGTATCAACACAATATCAACACAACATCAATCATTGACTACCGTTGAAATTCTGTTGACATTTTCCTGTTGATGTTTTTTTGTGATCTGTTGACATTTTTCAATGGTCCAGATCATAATTTTGAATTTGTACAATATTTAGAGTTTTCATTTGATCACATTCCTATCTCACAATGTATAAGAGCATCTTTAATGGCGGTTAGCGGGTCGGCTAGTGAAAGTGCAAGTTTTCGGTGTTGTGTTAAATTAGAGGTGCGTCCAACTGATCAGGATAAATCCCAACCTAGCTGAGTCGTTGGCACGACGACCGGAACCTGGTATCAAATAAATTCCTCAACCCACTTCTACTGGCTAGTATAGTGGAGGTAAGGGTCGAATCCTACAGAGATGGACACGTTCGGGTAATTGCGGTGATAATCTAGGAGGTTATGGTTAGCTACCACGCTTTTGGGTTGAGATTCTACCTAGACGGAAATTAAAGATGGTACCCTACTGACTAGTGGGCGTGAAAGTGACTGACATGTGGTTGTGTACGTGAAAGTAGAGGACAAGGTATCTCAGAGGCATGTGGAAAGTAGACAGTTGCTAAATGAGGAAATTAGAGCAGCAGGGTATATTTGGTGGCTGGGTGGCTACTCTAACAGGTCTGGAGGGTACAAACTTAAAGTAAGGTACAAAAGTAAAAAGTAACTAAAAAGCAAAAGTGGTCCAAAGTAAAAGTGGGTTGTGATGTTTTCTTCCTCAACAAGTATCAACAGAAATTACATGAACTCAAACTCCATAGATGAACACAGATTCTCAACTTCAAACACAAGATCATCGATTAAAAAGCTTAAATTTAAAGATTAACGGCTAAACTGCAGATCACTCCTACTGGCTAACATGCAAGGTGGTGATGACAACGCAAAACAAGAAAATCATGCACGAAAACTAAAACTGAAACATGAACTTGAAATTCCGATCAACGACTCCAGATTTAGCCTACTCAAACGAAAACATGCGTAAACACTTAGAAAATAAAAGCGATAACTAGATCTAACTTTCCTAGGCAGAATGAAGCGGGCGCTACTAGTTCGCTAGCCGACCATTGGGACCGGCGAGCGGCGTTTCGGCGAGCCGATCGGCTAGCGCACACCAACTCCCGGGTGTTGGCCGATGGGCTAGCTGATCCGCTGGCCACCATTGTAAACGCCCAATCGGCTAGCGATCGGCCTGCACCATTTATTATTTTCGAAAATCTATATATACGCAATCTGCACGTTAGTTTCATTTGCACCATTTATTTTAATGAATTTTTTTCTCTTAATTTCTGTACAAAAGCAATAATGCGAAATGGAGAACAACAATTAATTTAAAATGAAACTATATATAGATTCCTACTATCAATTATTAACAATGGAATCGCTTATTTCACTGACCATGATAGCTCAAGGGGGGTGATTTTCTATTATTTCAATTGGTGTGTATACATATATATCTCTTAAACATTATAGATTTTCCTCCAAAGTAATGGGAAAAGACCATTATATAAAATTTATAAATATGTTGAAATTGCTTAACCTTTACATAAAAAAACATGATAATATCCACTTATTTATTACATTTCATATATAGTTTCCTCTATCAATGTATAATATGATTATTTTTGTGTTGTCTACTAAGGATGCGATATTTTTGCATTTTTTTTTAAATTTGAGGTGTCGATTAATATCATTAGAGCAAGTAATTTAGAATTGACTTTGATTTTTTAACCATTATAATTTTGGGTCAAGAAAACCAACCAAATGGGTTGAGCCATTCTAAGCGTAAGGATCGGCCTCATTAAATACCTTTTTTAATTTTTTAAATATGCAAATGTGTATATTTATTTCAAAATACTCCACAGAAAAAGATATGCAAATGTTTTATCATTTCCTTTGAATATTTCATTATTTATTACATAAACCATGTTTTAGACGATTGGCTAGAATATGTAGTCACGAAAATTCTGTAAATAAATAAAAATATTTAGCTGAAAATATCTTCTACCTTTGGCGGAATCCTAATGCTAGCCGCAACTTTTAGATGTGATCGGTGAAATATTTAATTTTGGCTTATGTGCCAATTTTCCACGGCGAAATTTTCCGATCTTGACGTGGAAATGTCAAATAAGTTCACAACTACGTTTAACAATATACTAAATGAACGTTTTTTTTTCTTCAAGTTTCCTTCCAATTATAGCAAAAAATGCATCACCAAAAAGGGTGATATATACTACATGAACTTATTTGACATTTAAACATAGTTTTAACGGTGTGCCACGTCAATTAAATCAGTAGCGGATCCAAAATTCATAAATGGAGGGGGCGAAATATATATTGGTAGGTTGGTTTAGGACGAAAATGACAATCTTTTTCGATTTTTGGGGGCGACGTCGGGGCAAACGGAGGGGATGGACATGGTAATTTTACGTCCGGATAAGAGGAAATTAGTCGCACGGAGGGGGCGACCGACCCCTCCTGCCCCCACTAAATCTGCCAGTGATTAAAATTCGATCAAAATTTGAACGATTGGGTGCGTTAGGAACATTCTTTCAACCCATTAAGTTGATGATTTTACGGACAACAACGTGTAACGATTGCGAAAAATATCATATTTCGTCCAAAGTTGGTGGTTTTAATTATCCCTAAATAAAACCTTATATTGCAGGCTTTGCATTGTCAATCGTTTCTTTATCCATATTAGTATTTGCCATAGACATGTTAGTAAACCAAATTCATAACGCGTGATGCATGAAGTAGTATCTCTTTTACATCGACAAATAATTGTCATATATTCACAAAAAACATTAATAAAATAAAACCATCCAAATTTATTCATTGAAATGGTTAAAACTAGGCTAATTATACAAGAAAAAAACATAGGAATCAACTATAGCCTTGTTTGTATCACCACCACATTAAAAAAAATCTTGAATCCAAACAAAAAACTATTTTCTATATGAACTAACTCACCCACTCCCAAAAATCTTCCCCAAAAACCACTTCATACAACCGCCCATCATGGGCTCTCTCTCTCCGCTCCTCCGCCCCAGCTCCGCCGCCTCCCACCGGATCTTCGTCCCCTTCTGCGACCGCAACGCCCCCGCGGGCAACGCCACCACATTCATCGATTGCTACACGCCGGCCACCAACACGTGGCACCGCGTCACCTCGATCCCGGCCTCGGCCGAGGGTTTAGTCCTGAAGGACTTTTCCATGGTGGCATTCGGCCCCCATATTTACGTCTTGGGCGGCCGCCTCTGCCGGAGTCCCTCTGCCGCCGCCGCAGTGGATGGGGAATTCCGGCCGAGGGCCGTGTCGACGGTGCGGCGGTATGACGTGGCAGCGGATCGGTGGGAAATGTGTGCGGAGATGTCGGAAGCGAGATTTAGCTTCGCGTGCACCGTTTGCGGCGGGGGGATATATGTTGCAGGCGGCCAGAGCTCGCCGGGGCGGGCGAGGGGAATATCTTCGTCGGAAGTTTATTATCCGGCGTCGGATCAGTGGAGATCGCTTGCGAATATGAGTAGAATGAGGTATTCATTTATCGCTTTATTGAATTTAATTTATAAGAAAATTGGAGATTTTGGACATTGCACTAATTAATATCCCTATTATTTTAAAATATCATCAAAATTTCCTCAACATTCATATAATATCGCTAGAAGGACGTTTGCATTTTCTTGGACAAAAAACCCTTTTGACATTAAAGTTATTTATGTATATTTCATGAGAAAGTATTATTACTTTGGTTTATTCATTTCCCCTCAAATACTTGTCATGACAAACAATTATTTGTCATGTATTCTGATGAGTTCTCTTGGGGAAATACAATAGAAATGAATGAACAAAGTGCTGGTTCTCTATCTCATAAAAAAACTTATATAAATAGCTCGTATAGTGAGAGTATTTTAGTCCAAAAAGTCTTAAAAAGTGTAAAAGTTCTTCCAACAATATTATATCAATGTATAAGATTATATGGTGATTTTTTAAAATTAAGAGGAACGTGAATGATATTAGTGCAATGTCCATGGCTAAATCTCTCAAATGGAAAGAATAACATATCCTATGCCAATTTTGTATATTCATTTTTTTGGGTGGCAATTATTTATAAACTTATTTGTTGTGGTAAATATTTCATGAGTTGAAAAAAAAACTGAAATCATGTAAAATTCACTACAAATCATAAGTTAAATATTTTTGCAACCAACTTTAAATTTATGAGAAATACCAAATTTCGGCCAAACTTTGTGATTTTAGAGACGAATACCCCTTTAATTCAAAGATGGATGATCCTTCTTACGAATCTTGACCCATCTGATAGGTACAAATGTGTGGGCGTGACGTTCAAAGGAAGAATCATCGTAGTTGGAGGTTTCGTCGGCGGCGAGAACTTCGGCCCCTATGACCAGACTGCCCGTAGCTCCGCCGAGGTCTATGATGCAGAGAGGGATAAGTGGATCTACGTAGCTCGAATGTGGGCCCTAGACGTCCCGCCACGACAGATCGTTGTGGTGAATGACAAGCTCTTCAGCTCGGGCGACTGCCTCCAGCCGTGGAAAGGACACATAGAGTCGTACGATGAGAAAGAAAGCATTTGGAATGTGGTCCATCGCTCCCATTTCAATTGCATGTCCCCTACATACACTGCTGAGGGGACGACCGCCACGGGGAGATGCTACATTACCATGGCTCCCGTGAGAAACCACCTCTACTTCCTCACCGGGTATAGCATGCCCGGGGAGGGATCGCTCCTGAGATCGGAGGTTCATGTTTTTGACACCTCCAATAGCGGGGGCGGGTGGCGGAGCTTGGAGTCGATAGATGAGGTTGGGGAGAAAGAGCTGTGCGGACATTGCTGTGTGTTGAATGATGATGAATAATTGTCATCAAGTTTACATCCCCAAATCTCAAGCTCATCAGATGTGATAATTTAGTAGTTTATTTGTATTTTACTGATTTTCATAAATGTTGGGTAGCTAGCGTGTGTGAAATATGAAAAGGTGACAAGTCAAAAGAAATGAAATAAAGATTAGTATGGAATGGTGATATGTAGAATGTTGAAATTAATATGATGATATGTGCAATGTTGAAATTTATATGTTTGATTGGAACTAGCTTAATTGGATGATTTGCAGACTACATGTATGTTGATATAGTTATATTTTCAAGAAAGGAAAGCTAAGAAGGAATTGTGTTTCTTCTTCCATTGAATTGAAGGCGAAGGGGCCAGCTCGCCCTCTTGCACGACAAACACAGCCCCGTAGCAAATCCGTTTAATTCCTACGTTGGTGGATCAAGATGGTGAAAGTGTATATATAGCAATAGCAGTAGCAGCAGCACCTCATACACCTTGCCCTTCTTTGCCAAAAGCATCAGCCTCCTTCACACGCCCCGCCTTCCCAAGGCCACTGCATTCACTGCCCTTTGCAATACGCAAACCACTCTCCCCATCCTGCCCAACCCATTCACAGTCACACCACAGATAACCCAGACCTCCTTGCACGCCCCTCAAACATAAATGATATATATACCTTCAAACTCATCAATCCACTTCCACAACTTCCCTCATATGCACACTCAATATACATATAATCATCAATAAATTGTACCTTCATTCTCTTCCTCATCCATCCCCCCATTGTTAAAGCTTCTAATCATAAAACTAAACCCTCATTTTCATCTCACCTAACCCTAACGAAATCGATCAATTGAAAGAAGCATTCAATATTGTGACTTGTGAGAGTAGAGAGTAGCCATTTCGCTTGAGAATGTGGGAGGAGAAACAAGGAGGCAGTGGAATTTATGGAAACGCCGGCTATGAGTCCAACTTCCACATATATATGGTGAAGGGTACAAGTGTCTATATATTTCGCCATCTAAATAACAAGGTCCCATGGTCTAGTGGTTAGGACATTGGACTCTGAATCCAGTAACCCGAGTTCAAGTCTCGGTGGGACCTTTTTTCATTTTTTTTACCCCTTTTTAAAATCAAATTTAGTTTCTGGCATTCTCTCATGGCTTTTCCGTCAGTAGAAGCTTTATACCAGAACGTAATTGTTAAAAACAAAGTACTGTTTAATTGTCCGTTCCTTTAGATGGAAACTTAATAGTACGAAAAACGTCAATGTTTTGGTTTGGATATATCGAAAGTAGAGTATAATTTTCCCTGAAACAATAATATGGCACTCAAGGTGTTAAAATAAAAAATACAGTATTAGACAATTCAATGATAAAGAAATGAATCTTCATCCCAATTCCAAAACAAAGAAATCAATCACTTATCTAATACTCCATTCTTCTTTAATGACTCCAAAACTAAAAGATGGCTCAAAAACATAGTACTCCTATTTCGTTTAGTCAAAATATTACTAGTACATTCTATTCTCTCAGTTTTCTTGTATGAAATATCCAATGTAACAGCAAAAACTTCTAATAAATCGATCACAATGATTCTACCAGAGTACAATTCAAATCCCAAATGAGTTCGTGTCTTTTCCTGGACATTGACTTATCCTAGGAAGTTCATTATAACCAAATGAAGCACTAGATTGCAGAGTACAAAATCCGCGAAAGCACGCTCAGGAGGTAGATCCTGCAAAATAGTGGGCATGCGACTTAGTGAATCAACCAACAAAGTTCACAACTTGAGAAAAGTTGAAAAAACTGAGGAATAAGGATAATAAGCTTTTTATTCCATAGTATTATCCGTAACTTTTGGTGTGCTATTAATCTGCTCTGTAACTAAGATTACAATTTACAAGAGACAGTTCCGAATGCATATTAGAAACTCAACAAAACTTGATATCGAATAACTGAATGTTAGAAGTAGAACTGCTAGCTAGAAAATTCACTGCTTTGAATTCTTATAAATATAATAATAAAAAAAGATAGATTACCAAACTCCATAACTCGGAGTCTTGGAGATCAGTGCATTACCTTGAATTCCTTGTTGTCTTTGTTTACTTGAATTCGGAGACTAACTGTAACCCAAAAAATAAAAAATCAAATAAAAAGGTAATCCAAGACTAGATCAATATCAATCTGCATATAAAAGTATGACAATCTACATACCAGCAAGGACAGCAGTTCCCACGCATGAAAGTACACCAGAAAGAAATGAGTTAAATGGGAATGATCCAACAATAGCCATGTAAGCAACCTGAGAAACAGAACATTAGCTATCCAAGTAAGAAAATAAAAAAGTATTTGAAGTCAAACATGAGGATTAAAAGCTAATAGTTAATATAATTACAGATTACAAGATCAAAGCACAGTAGTCATCTTGTTAACATATATGCCTGATTTGGTTGAAAGGAGTTCTCCTTCATCTTATTGTGATCACAAGGTAGCAAAAAGCAACTAAAATGGGTAACAATAGCAGTATGCAAATATCCCAAAAGAAACATTTTGAGTTCTTAATCTATCTTAAAGGTACTTGAGCCTATTAATATAGGAAATGGCAGAACAAGTTGAGGAATTAATGATCTATCTTCTTGATAAATCATAAATCTTTAACTCATTATCCATACTTCAAACGATATCACCACACCATACGAATTATGAAACACCCATCATAGTCCAGGTATCCTCTATTACCTTCAGGTTCATAATAAAAATAAAAGATACTACTATGTGTCTCCAAAAATAGAACCTCATCATGAGGGAATTACAAATAAAGTCTTTCAAGTTTTTATTTCAATAAAAAAATGGAAAACAAAATAGAGACAAATCCTCTCATCTTCAGTGTCTGCATAGTTTTGGAAGCTCAAGAGTCCAATATTATGGTGACTTGTGCATTTTCAAACATCTGATCATAATCTAAAGGAAATTTCAGTTATGAGTCATTACAGCATTCTTTGATAGATTGATCACATACATTCACAGTCATTAGCTTTCTAAACTCCGACCCCCCACCCCCCTCCCAATATAGCCAAAAATATCAGTTGATTCAGCTCCACTTCACAACAAGAAGAAATCATATACCTAACTACAATAGAAAAATTCACAAGAAAAAGGCATATATATCTAATTCATACACCAGCATTTCCTATCCGACCTCGAATCTCCTACCAGATTCACAAGTTAGTCAAGCACAACCTAACCACAAACCAAATTAACTCGTATCATCTTTTCATTTTCACTTCACCAATACAAAATCAAAATTCCAACACTCATGGAACAAACCATTCAGATTTAAACATCCATAGCTCAAGGAAGAATTTCACAACCGTGACTAATTAACACGAAATCAGTTAAACTGAGCAAAACGAGCATCATAACTCCAAATGTCAGGTCAATTCTCGTCATACCTGAATCACAGCGGTGACGATCGCGAAGACAATGTAGAGATCGATGATCTGAGAAATAAATTCAATAATTTAACACTAATTTCTCGGAAAAATTAAACGAAGCATCAGGAAATACACTAAGAGAGAAGACCTTGAGATGATTAGCGGTTGCGGCGTAGGCAGAACGAAGAGAGTGAAAGAGTGCGTGGACATCCGTCGTCGTCGTCGATTTCCCCATTTTCTCACACTCTAAATCTCTCTATTTTGCTTCAGATTGATACTGAAGACTTAAACCCAGTGACTTTGGTTTTGTACAGGCCACGTTATGCGAAGTTACCATTATACCCTTTAGTTTTTCTTTTTCTTTTTCTGTTTCCTTCAAAAAACTCATCTGATAAATTCTCATTAGTCACCCATCTTTAAAATTGTGTGTGCTAAACATGATCGATCAATCTTGGAGTTTTGTAAGATAGACGTTATAACTGGAGATGATTTTATTAGTACGAGTAAAACTTATAAATTTGTCAAGCTCTTTTGAATATGCAGTCTCATACTTACTTACGTATTCTTATCATCTATCTCTGCAGTGTTTTTAAGGTTCATTCATGACTACTCGATTAAGTAGGAGTCACTCTTTATCTGAGTCTATGCACTGACATTCACTCTTTATTCGTGTTTATGCATCGTCGATCACTCTCTATTTTTGCTCAAATGTTATTGATACAATATGGGAAGATAAAAATAAATCCTGTATTGGTTTAAGATAGAAATGAAGATATGGTCAAATCAGATTTGACAATTATTTTGTTTGCAATGCGAACTAAAGAAAATGCCCATGCAAAAGCCTATATCTAACAAATGCATCCAACATATCATTAACTAATTGAGGTCAATAAAAATAATAATGTATCCAACAAATGAAAAGTAATTAACCTCATTCAATTTTCTGTAAAATCATTTTGATTTAGATGCATCAATCATCCACATAAGCAAAACTATAATCGTTTAGACAAAATGACTCTGAATTTTACTACTAGTACATAATTATACAACAACTTGCGAATTGATTCAAGAGCTAGTAGAACATAATACAGAATATACAAGACCGTATAAATTCTCAAACTGTACGATGTAGATGTATTTTGTACGTAGCCTGTCGGATCTTTAGCTTTCTCAAAACACTGCTAACTGGTCCGAAGTGAAGGAGACATCTTCTGAAGAAGCATGTTTGCTTATTTACTTCTACACAACAACCACATAAATCATCGTAAGGTTCTAAAGTGCTCGTGCTCGTGCTTGTGCTAATATACACACAGTTGCTAGCATCGGTTCTAAAGTCCTGACCCGTTTGAGTGATTCCACCTACTAAAAATGGTTATCGAAGATTACCTCGATAGACTTGCCATTGGGATTGGGTTCAGACGCCTCAGATATCCGCACTTCAGATTTCTCATTCGAGTACCTGAGATAGAAAAAAAAAGGGTGTGTTTTAGCAGTGGGCAACAACCTAAAGCACCATATCCATAACTCGATGGACGAGTTTATATATCTAATAATAATGACAATGGAAACGAAGATCGCAACATATGTTCTAGAGCATGATCGGCTAACAAAGCTATGAAAGCATCGTTAATAGCAGATGGCACGTACGTTGAGAGTATAGTAACCCAAATCAGCTCCACGCAATCCACCCATAAGAGGCGTTGCTCGACTGGAATCACTCCGTAGGTGATCAAATGAGCGAAAGGCCAGAGCTTCCAACCCGCCTGTCTCATATAAAAAAGAATGATCAATCAATCACCACTCAACGCCCAGAATCAACGGCTAGGAGGAGCAAATTCACACATAAAATGCAAGAAAAAGCAATTTCTTGATGATCACAAAACTCCCTTAAACTGTGTAAAGAGGTTGAAATTCAGAAATACGTTCTTAAATATTTCATACCAAGGTAGACAAAGGGATAGACTGTGAATTGTTACCATCAACATAGACTAGAAATGTTGGTTTTAGTTCATTACAACTTTCTCAGTATATATATTAAGTCATCATAAGTCCTTCAACATTCAAACTACACTTTTTCAGTTGAAGAACTGTGATTTTAAATTCTGAAATATTTGAACAACAAAATGCTGATGACAACGTGATCATATCTCCTAATCTACACCATTCAACGACATAAGAGTTCTTACAGTCAACAAAGGCACAAACGTCGCTTTCAGTTCAATGACAATTTTCTCCAGGGATTCACCGCGCAAGAATCCCAGCACCACATAGTAGATGCTGTTCCACACAGCCGACCAGACGGTTTGGTCAAATGCAACTTTGGCAGGGACCACCCACCAATCCTTGAAAGGGAATAGAGCCTGTCGAACAAGCAACTTCACAACTCCACAAAACAACAAAATGCTCAAAATTTCAACACATTTCAGCCACAAACACATACACACCTCACAGAATTGGTAGTAGTAATGGGACAGCGATCCGTGGAGGGTGAACCCAACAAGGCCGGACCTAAACATACGCGTCCTGTCAAACTCGAACAGAGGCTTCCCTTCATAACACTGAGAGGTTTTCAAGCAGAAAAATGATCATCCAACCATAACCAACACAATCCTAAAGAAAATAACATCACCAAAAATGCTTACTTGAGCTATCCAATCTCCAACAGAGTAAACAATCCCACTTATCACCATTTTCGACAACACAGGATGCTCTTTCAGAGCTTCTTCATATGCAGTCCAGTTGTGCTCAGGTGCATATCTCAGCACCTCATAAAGAGTCCATCCCTGAAGATTCAGTAGAGCATATAAATTTCAACACAATTTTGCAAGAATACAGACTAATGAAATAAGATCTCCAAAACAAGCAAAACAAAAGCAGAAATTGGTTTCAATTTTCATCTCTTGATTGTAAACTCATGAAAACACATACAGAGAAAAATACTCATAATCATTAATCACCAAAACTACTGCATAAAACTAGCTATCACAACCACATGAAACTCATATCAATCACAATTGACAGCTTAAATTCACTAAAGATTCAATTTTTATTCCTTTTTGCTAAGTAATCCCAAGACTAATAAAATCAAATCACCTAAAAGGAGCAAACAAAATAGCAAAAATTAGTTCCAATTTTCAGTTCTTGATTGTATCCAAGATAATAATTCATTAATGATAAAACTACTTCCGAAACTAGCCATTACTACCACATGAAACTAGGCCCAGTCAAAAATCACAGCTCATATTCATAAAGATTTGATTTTTATTAATTTTGGGTGAGTAATTCCAAGACCCACCTGCCAATAATCGTGATCAATGGTGAGCAATTTGGTGATGGCAAGGGTGCCAGCACCAAGAACTATAGCAGCATTAAGCAACCTGTCAGAATTAACAAAGTCCTCCTTGAATTCCTCCATTTTTCTTGAAATGGAGCCCTTTTCATTATCTTGATCGTCGGTTTTCTCAGGGACTTCTCTCTCCTCAGTGACGGCGTTGATGGGCCACCGGATTTGGACTGCGAGATTAGGGTTCAAGAATGGGTTGGAGGGGGCGGAGAAGTGGTGAGGTAGGGATTTTGGGAGGCTCAGATGCTTCCTGCGCTGTATAAACTGTGCAGATGGAGAGAAACTCTTGAGAGTAGCAGCCATTTCTGATTATTTGGTTTGGTATGTTTGCTTGTTTATCATCTGTTTATTATGTGGTGGTTATTGCGTTGCATGGGTTAATTGTTCTGGTTTCTATTGGATTTTCAAGATTATGTGGATTTAAGAGAGTTTGAGATGAAAATGATTTGGAATTTTCTAGCAAGTTTTGGTTTTGGTTGGTGATTAATAATTTTGGGTGTAAAAACTAAGCGACAGAAATTTTTCAATATCTACTATATTATTTAATTCGCTCCAATTAAGTTGCTTTCGTACATTTCTTATTATATGATTCAATTAAGTCGAGTCCTTTTATTTTTTACAATAAAATAAAATATTCTCTTATTTTATTTTATTTTATCACATAGTTTACTCTCGCTTTATTTTCTTATTTTATTCTTTTTTTCTATTTTTAATATAATTTTTTAATCTTTGTACTCAAAAGTTAAATATTTAAATTTTAATCCTAATATAAATCATAATAAAACTAGTATACAATATGAGATTTTTAAAACTAAATAAAAAATTCAGATCATTATCGATAAAAGTCACATGCGAGTAGAATGTGGCGAAGAAAATAGGTGCACTTACAGTTACAAATGAGACATGATAGGTTTCATAAATCTTATTGTATTATTGAATCACTTCCAGAAAAGGACATTATTTTTCTACTAGTAAAAAAGAAAATAATATATCAAGGATAAAAAGGAAAATTGCTTTAAAAGGATTAAAAATAAAAATAGTTTGAGATACTAACACACCCGAACAACTAATTATACGTTGTGCTTTCAATGAATTCACGTAAAAATGAATTATTGTGTGAAACAAAAATAAAGATACTTAAATTAGAGTACTCCATAATATTTCTAACAAATTATTTAAATATTATACACAAATATATTTAGAATAACAATTATTTAAATGCATCGTTAACTTTTCATAACACTAATTCAGTAATTTGCATTATTTTAATGGGATAAAGAAAACTTTTAGCGGAAATGATTCCACAATTTTTATTTATTTTATTTCTTTATTTATAAATTAAAATAAATGTTGTTCGTCATGAGATACAGGATAAAAACAAAGTTAAGAGTTCAACATCACACTCATAAAATTACAATTCAATACCAAATTGCCGATGCAATTTTATGTACTACAAAAACGATTACAATAACAGAAATAAATGTTGCGGTTCAATAGTAAATCACTTTACAACTATTTTTACATAAACAAAATCTACAATGCATAAAAGCATAAATTTTGAAGGTCATAAATAAAATATATGATAGTTTAATTATCAAATGAAACAAAAATAAACCAAAAAAATTGAACTAAACATAGAATTATTAATCATCAAATGGAATAAAATAAACAAAAAAAAAAAATTGAACTAAACGTAAAGTATAATATAAAAATTCAGCTATTTGGTTCTTTATTTTTTTTCCCAAAATAAGTATAAATCGTAATTTCACCAATTTCTGAAACCGAGAAGCCGAAAGGAATTGAGATCTACATCGAGGAACCAATGGCGAAGATTGAGGAGCAACAATCCACATTGCAGCATCAAACGAAAAAAAAAGTAGCCGCCAAAAGAAGGCACGGATCCACTTCGTTTTTCGTCTTCGTAGACTACCTTTTCCTGGCCATCTTCTTCCTCTTCCTCAGCTACATCCTGTCTAAAATGGTCGGATTCTGATTCAACAAGGTTACTTTTCATCTCCATTTTTGTGAATTTTCCCTTTCTTGAAAAGTAAATTGGGTGTTTTTTTTATGTATGTGTTAATGGTGTAGGAAATAGATTGGTGGGCATTGATTGAAAATTGTGATCAATGCATTCTTGAAATAAAAAATTGAATCTTTATCTGCAGGGGTTGGAGTTTGTGAAGAAATATCTGAGTTGTATGTGTTAATGGCGAAGGGAATAGATCGGTGGGCATTGATTGGAAATTGTGATTAATGCGTTCTTGAAGTAAAAATTGAATCTTTACTTATAGAGGTTAAGCTTGTGAAGAATTTTAGCAAACCTAGTTTTGCCAAAATCACAAATTGAGTGGGAGTATGTAGCAAATTATATTGGTTGAACTGAAGTATTCATTATAGAGTTAGTTGTTGGAGCTGTAATGTTGAGGTTTTACTTTTCCAGTCCTATTTTTAAAATTCAATGAGAGTTTCATAAAAATAACCCAATGTGTGTGGTGGTAAAGGTTGGTTGGCCTACTATTGGTAGCTTAGATTGATGATTTTAATGTGAAAGGTCAATTTGTTCCATCCCTATAACAGAATATTTAATTATGAACACAGAATTGAAAGAATTTGAGTTGAACTATGATCTTGTCTTTCAAAAATGAGCTGATTGTTACATCCATTTATGCAGGATGATTAATCGTGTGGGGCATTTTACCCCGTCTCTAGTTGTGAAGAGCGATTCGTAGAATGTTAAGAGTGATATGCTCGAAGGGAGTAGTTCCACTGTTGGTGGTCTTGCTGCGTTTTGTTTTGTCGTAGTATGAATCCATCACCTCATTACAGTGCTATGAGTTTCTCGTTTTTGTTGCTTTGCAAGAATTCGGGTGTGTTGCTGATATAGCTGTTTGTTATCTTCAGTACTGTTGTTCTGATGGATAATATGATACTGGTTTTGTGTTCATCATCAGCCATTTTTGCTAATTGGAAGAGTTTAACCTTTTCATTATTGAGTTTAATGACTTAAGAGTTGCATTTTTATACATTGTGGAATGCCAAATTTTGTTCTTGATTTCATCACAGATCATAAATTAAAATCTCAGATATGATCTCTTGGTTCATTCATTTAGCTCATTTGAAGAAGATTTTAGTTTCACTTCGATTTTCTCGAATAATGCAACTATTAGGTGATTTCTTGCAATTTCTCCTATGTTTGAATTGTCCAGATTTTGGTGCTTGTTCTAGGTTAGTGATAAATGAGGTCGTTGCTGCTTGTTGTTCGAGTTTTCGCCCTCTCAAGCTCTCGGTCGTAACATAAGACCAGGGATAGAGAAACACACTCAACACACTTTTTATTGACGTCAAACATGGCAGAGAGCTACAACAATGAGAAACGTAGAAATAGAATGCTACACGCCCTTATACAACATAAGGAAAAAAAAAACATAGATTTCAACAGTTCTCGTCTCATATGAGCTCAAGGGTTGGATGGTACGGGGATCCCTCCGCCGCCAGAGACAGGCACCTCCGTGCCAGGGTTGGGCACGAATGTGTCGTCTCCACCGGGGATGTAGTTGCGACCTCCGGTCGATCCCCCAAACCCAGGGATGGACAAACCGTTCCCTCCCGGGGATCCAGTGATGGGGTTGTAGTCCAAGGACTTGGAGCCTTTCTTGGGAATCATGTAACGGCCGAGGCCCGGGATCCACACAGAGCCGTCAAAGGACAACTTGGAGTCCGTCGGCGGGACCTCGCGCCCTGCGGCCGCCTCGAGGGCCAGGCACGAGACGAGGAGGAAGAAGAGGAAGAAGGAGGTTGAAGAAGCCATTGTCTTGCTGAAGGGAATGGGAAATGTGATTGTTGTAGAGAATTTGTGATGATGGAAGGCTGGATTTGATAGGGAATTTATAGGTGATTTTTGTGACAATTTTGGCGGTGATTAATTGAACTCATTGAGAGGACGTAGAATGTTTAGCCTGCATGCTTTCTTAATGAGTAAAAATCATAAAGGCATGTTCAACTCTTTTATGTTTTTCTCATTATAAAAAAATATAGATCGGATCCATCTAACTGGTTTTCATAAATATTGGGTCCATATACTTTCATTGCATAAAACAAAATTCTTTTTTCCCTTGCTTTCACCTCAATTAGATTGATAAAAAAAATTAATCTAATTAGTTTTGATTTGTAATTCTAGAATTTGATTATCAATACTAATTTTATGATATTAGAATAAAATAGTAGTATTAAAATAAAAGAGAAAAAAATATTAATATGGTGTTCATAGAAGATCCTGAAAAGTGTGTGACATATCGATTTTGTTAAGTATATTTTGCTATTATATTATTTGAGACGTTATTTTCAAGCATTATAGAGTGGTTGCTCATTTAAGTACATGTCCTTTCCAAACCAATAATTAACGGCTAATTGAATACAAGTGCATATCTACCAGGACACAAGTAGGGTGCATTTCACCAGCACGTGTCAATGATCAATATCACATTCACTAGACATGGGGGGTTTAAACCATGGTACATACTTTTCAGTATTGGTGTCGTCGAAAATAGTTGCGATATGGAAGTATCCGGTAGGAGTTGCGAGAGACGTTGATTGCTTATGAGACGAAGGATAAGAGAATGCGTGATAAAAACTAAAGATACATATGGTGACTGTCGTTAGACGTAGCATTGACATAAAACAAAAAAAAACCGACAGTGCCAATATTGTAGCATTGACTCAAAAGAACTTGTAGTTGCGGCTCTTTCATAACAAATCTTAATTTTATTGTTATTAGATTTAACTATGCTGAATAATTGATTGAATAACCAAAGTTTTACTGATCTTATGCCATAATTTATTTTGTAATTAAACATAATATTGATACATTGAGCAATGCATAAATATTTCATTACATCTAACACATTGAGCATAATGCATAACCTAGAAAATTAAATTCACATAAGTTAATACTATCAAGTAGTGTGATTATAGATGAATTAGTCCTTTTAGTGTCATTATTTGTCGACATTATTGATATTGATATTTATATTTATATTATCTATATATAGCTAGGGTGCATGTAGCTAAACAAACAAGATTAAAGGACAAGATTCATTCTTAAATTTGCTAAATACTAGCAATATGGAGTAACATTCTGTATATATTGTCTTCTTACACTAGGCTAGTGGGCATCATTGATCAGCCAACTTTGTTTGGTGGCACGAATGAAAGGGACACTTCTTATTACTCAATATTATTATTTATTGTTTTATTTTACTTTGGTAATATTTACTTTATAGATTCAATTCTAAAAGGGTAGATCTATAAACGAGGTTTGGTGTTTGTCTACAATTTGGAGTTGTAGTTTATAAACTAGCCTGACTTAGAGCTGCAACATAATTGTTTTTAATTAACTGTATCTAACACTTTAAATAATTCATGTTCTACTAGTTCTTGAATCAATTCACAAGTTGTTATATGATTATGTAGTATAATTGATGCATCTACATCAAAATGATTTTATCGAAGAATTGAATAATAGAGGTTACTTTTCATTTGTTGTATACATATTTTTGCTATTGACTTCAATTAGTTGATGGCATTTTGGATGCATTGGATATAGGCTTTTGCATGAAGTCATTTTCTTTAGTTTGCATGTTAACTATACATATAATTTCAATCACCAAAATCATTTTCTTTTTGCTGGATTCACCTGTGAAGAAAATAGGTATCAACTAGCTTGTGTTGCAGTTTTTATAGCAAAGAAGATAGTTGAAAGTGAAGTTGCTACAACTTAGTCGCATCTACTTGCAATTTTCTAATTATGTGAAGACTAAAATATAAACGCTTCATGTAACGTGAACTGTATCCATAAAAGATTGTGAAGTACATATTTGGTCCAAGACCATTAAGAAAACTTAAAGTTAATCGTTACATGTAAGTAAATGAACAAATAGAATTAAGAATATAATATTTCTCTTCTTCCAAAAAAAATATTATATCCTTTTAATTTTTTTATGCTAAAAACAAAATACAACAACGGAAAATATAACTATTTTGTCACAACAAATTAATATTAGCAAGAATGCAGAATATTCAAATTGATTTATACCTGTAATGTCACATTTACCTATATACAACTAATAAAGCAATTGTTTAACACATAGTTAGTGTATGAGAAATGAGAATTGATGCGAAATTAAAGATTACTATCCATTTAACCAAAATACATAATAGTTATACTGATCAAATAAAATATAGGGCAAATTGCCTAAAAATTTACAAACTTTGGGAAAAGTTTGTTTTTTCCCACAAATTATAAAAGTTGCGCCTAAAGTCACGAACTTTATTGGATCGTGCAAATTTCCCAAACTACCCGACCTGATGACATATTTTCGTTAGAAACTTATCTCACGTGGCATGCCGGGGGAGTGACCTGACAAAATTTCTGACTGGGCACAAAACAACGTCGTTTTATACTTTTTTTTTATTGAATCTTCTTTACATGTCGCCGATTTCATCCCTAAACCGTTTGTCGACGATTTCACTCTTGTCGATTACATTTTCCGCTTTCAAAATCAGCCAAAAAGAGGTTATATTACCTGAGTTCAGAAATTTTGCCAAGTCACGCCTCCGGTTAGTGTATCAGAGAAATAAGATAAGGTCAATTAAAATGAAAATGATATATTCGGAGACATTATAAGTTATGCCTAAATTAAACAGAAGCCCTCGGCATTCTCCAGCAGCCTAAGTCCATTGAGAACAGATTGAAGGAGGCTGCTTATTTTGTGCATATGACAAGCCGTCTTGCGGTTCTTCTGGTACTGATTCATTTTTTCGTTAAACAAGAGCCCACACAGTAATGAAGGTGGAAGACGGCGACAATTTGCTGATAACGTACAATCGCATACTAGCGAAAGTGAAATGGCCATCAGGGCCGCAATGACAAATGAAAGTTATAAGCCAGATGGCATAAAGGATGAATTCTCATTTCCGACTCTTAGCCTTTAATCCAACTGCCTGTTTGCACACATCGTCGACACAACTGTCATTTTCCGCAGCACTATCGCGGTGGACATGGTGGATACCGTAAACTTGCCGGAGATTACGCATGAGTCAACAATCTTCATTCAACACTCCCCCTTGATTCATAATTGCACACTCCGAGCATATTTCTGAACTTGATGTGCTTCTCCGAAGACAACGACTTGGTGAAAATATCAGCCAAGTTCTCAAGGCTGCTGCAAAACTTCAAAGAGATGACCCCTTCATTAATCAAATCTCTTATGAAGTGAAACTTAATATCGATGTGCTTCGTTCTCCCGTGCATAACTGGATTCTTTGCAATCGCAACAGCTGATTGATTATCACAGAAAATTCCAGTAGCCTCCTTCTGCTCCTGCTCGAAATCAGCCAATAACCTTCTCAACCACACTCCTTGACAAGCTGAAGAAGTAGCAGCCACATACTCTGCTTCTGCAGTCGAAAGCGCTGTTACTCCTTGCTTCTTCGAACTCCATGTCACAGCTCCAGACCCAAGATTGAACACGAAGCCTGAAGTACTTCGCCTATCATCCACCGAACCTGCCCAATCACTGTCCGTGAACCCAACCAACTCAAAATCAGCAACATTTGAGTACCAAATACCAAAATTTTGAGTTCCAGCTATGTAGCGAAGAATCCTTTTTGCAGCTCCAAAATGTTGACGTGTTGGATTGTGCATAAATCTGGAAACCATACCAACGGCAAAGGCAATATCGGGCCTCGTATGCGTTAAATAAATCAAACCTCCAACTAGACTCCGAAAGCTTACTGCATCAGCTTCCTCCGTACCATCTTTGAGCTGCAACTTTTCATTCATATTCATGGGAGTAACTGCAGCTCTGCAATTCGTCATGTTGAAGCGTTTGAGAAGATCCTCGGCATACTTTTTCTGGAAAACGAACACTCCATCTTCTCCTTGCTTAATTTCCAATCCAAGAAAATAATTAAGCAAACCCAAATCTGTCATCTCAAACATATTCATCATACTCTCTTTGAACTCAGTAACAAGAGAGTTAGAAGATCCCATATATATTATATCATCAACATATACACAAACAAGGAGCAAGCTACCGTTACTTCCCTTCTTTGCATACAATGTAGGCTCGTTAGCACTTCGTTCAAATCCATCTTGCTGGAAAAACGAATCCAGCTTGCTGTACCACGCTCGCGGAGCCTGCTTCAAGCCATATAAAGCTTTCTTCAACCTATAGACCTTATCCTCCATGCCTTCAACAACGAATCCTTCCGGCTGCACGACATAGACTTCCTCCTCCAAGTCTCCGTTCAGAAACGCAGACTTGACATCAAGTTGATAGATAGGCCACTTAAGATGTGCAGCCAAAGCCAAGAACATTCTCACGGTTTCGAAGCGAGCAACCGGAGAGAACGTTTCCTCATAGTCGATGCCCTGCTTCTGCGCATAGCCCTTGACAACCAAACGAGCCTTGTGTTTCTGCACACTCCCATCTGCATTATACTTCGTCTTGAACACCCACTTCAAGCCAATTGCACTCTTATTTTCCGGCAAGTCTTCCAGCATCCAAGTTCCATTCTTTTCAATTGCTGCAATCTCCTCATTCATTGCATTCTGCCACTTCTCTTCTCCAGCAGCATCATGGAACCGATTTGGATCCGCAACCATAAGAGCAAAAGTACATCTTTCATAAAGTTCAGTTAGAGACCTATAGCCTCGTGGAGGGGGTGTTTCGAGAGATGAACAACTACTTAATGAAGGTGGTGTATTTAAGTTTGGAGGATTTATAGGGCTGGTATGAGGCGTATTTGGAGGAGTAGTATTTGGTGAGTTTATGGGGTTGTTTTGTGGTGAATTCGGAGGGCTGCTGTGCGGCGAATTCACACCAGAATCTGCATCACTCGTGTCCAGCGGGAAGAGAGTATATGGGTCATCTTGCTTGCTCTCCCAATCCCAGCCAGCATCTTCATGAAAAACAACGTCTCTGCTGATAATAACTTTTCCACTAAGAGGTTTATATAGCTTGTATGCTTTAGATTGAGAAGAGTACCCAATGAAGATACACTTTTCAGATTTCTCGTCAAGCTTTCGACGATGTTGAGAGCTCACCAAAGCATAAGCTACGCATCCAAAAACCTTTAGATTGCTCACCGTCGGCTTCGTACCTCCCCAAGCTTCATATGGTGTGCGATTTTGAACAGCTTTTGTAGGAGATAAATTCAGCAAGAATACGGCAGTAGCAACAGCTTCTGCCCACAAGGAGTTGGGGAGATGCTTCGCCTTCAACATGCTTCTCGCCATCTCTACAACGGTGCGATTTTTCCTCTCCGCCACACCATTCTGCTCCGGCGTATATGGTGTTGTCAACTCTCTGCGTATTCCATTAGTCTCGCAAAAATGATTAAATTCATTAGAGCAAAACTCACCACCCCTATCTGTACGAAGAACCTTGATGCTCTTCTCACTTTGTTTCTCCACCATAGCCTTGAAATTCTTGAAGTTCTCAAAGGCTTCGGATTTATTTTTCATAAAATAAACCCAACTCATGCGACTATAATCATCGGTAATTAGAAAGAAATACCGACTTCCACCAATCGACTCCGTATTTATAGGCCCGCACAAATCAGCATGAATGAGCTCAAGACAATTAGAAGCTCTCCACGATACACCACTAGGAAAGGATTTCCTCCTCTGTTTCCCATAGATACATCCTTCACATAAATCAAAATCATCAATTTTAGGCAGCCCATGAACCATACCTTTCTCACGAAGAAGCTTTAATCCATTGGTGTTGAGATGCCCATATCGTAAATGCCACAGCCTCGACGCCTCTTGCGTGCTAGAAACAAGAGCGTATTTCTCCACATTTGACATTCGCAGCGGAAACATTCTATTCTCCATCATGCAAACCTTTGCAATGATTTGCCCAGATTTTTTTTCTTTGATGACACATAAACGATCATCAAACACCACCATATATCCAGTAGATATCAATTGCCCAACACTCAATAAATTATGTGCCAAGTGTGGAATAAAATAGACATCATAAATGAGTTTGGTGTTACCATGGCCATCCTTTACTGCAACAGTACCTTTCCCCTCAACTTGAATAGATTTGTCATCACCTAGCCTGACTTGAATCTTGCGAGATTCATCGAGCTCTTTGAACATCTCCTTGTTGGAACACATGTGATTCGAGCAACCACTATCCACGAACCACACATCATTCGGCACATCCACGGCGTCTGCAACCGCCATGAATAACTTGTTATCATTCGCCTCTTCTTGGACGCAATTTGCTTGTTTTTCCTTCGACCAACAATCTGCTTTCACGTGCCCATATTTGCCGCAATTATGACACTGAATTTGGCTCTTGTCGCCTTGCTGTCCACCAAAATATTGCTTTGCATCAGATCGACCGCCACGATCTCGACCTTGGCCACGCCCGCGACCTCGGAAACCTCCTCTGCCTCGTCCTCTTGCCGTAGAGAACTCCTTCCGATTGGAGAATTCACCTTTCACTTGAAAAGCTTTTTCATCAGACTTTTCAAACGATCGGTTAATCCTCGACTCATGAGCTTGAAGAGATCCCATCAGTTCTTCAAATGAAAAAACCGATAGGTCCTTTGATTCTTCAATTGCAGCTACAACATGATCAAACTTTGGAGTCAAGCTTCTGAGCACCTTCTCAACGATGGTCTGATCCGTGATCTTATCTCCACAAGATCGCATTTGACTGACTGTTGCCATTGCCCTCGACAAAAAATCAGCCACAGATTCTCCATTCTTCATGATCAGCGTTTCAAAGTCACGTCGAAGTGATTGCAATCTCACGACGATGACTTTTGAATCTCCCTTGAATTCTTTCTGCAAAGTTGACCAAGCTTGCTTCGAGGTGGTCGCCGTTGCAATTCTGGAGAAGACGCTGTCGTGCACCGCTTGCTGGATGATCGCCAACGCCTTCGAGTCTTTCTTCTTGTTCTCCCGCAATCTGTTCGCCTCGTCGGGATCTGCATATCCCTGCTCCACGAAGTCCCATAGATCTTGAGACCTCAGTAGAGTCTGCATCCGAATACTCCAGTATTCATAGCCTTCTCCTTTGAAGACTGGAATGAGTGGTTGTGTAGCACTCATCGAACTTCCGTTGCTGGCCATCGTAATTGAACCCAGCTCTAGATGCCACAAATGTTGGAAACAGAGAGTAGAGTACAAGCAAGAAGAAAGAAATAAACGTAGCCTTTGTGTATTGGAAGAATGACTCAAAAGACTTATTTATTTCACTAATATGAGGTGCTATTATAAGCCTCTAAGCATGAAGATTACAACGGCAAACTGAAATGAGCTAAAAATCAGCAATAACAGAATATAGCTAATGACTAGGAACACTAAACAACTAACTAAGAATGAGTCAAACTAAAGCTGAAACCAACAAAGACTAAGTCCCGATACTTTCAATTATGAGTCAGCAATCTTCATTCAACAATTCAACAGTGAATAGTTGTTGATAAAAGAACGTCTAAATAGAGATATTCTGGTAGTGTAAAAACTCTTGCATTGTTGATCACGAATGAAAGGGACACTTCTTATTAATAATGAGAAATACTCCATCTGTCCCATAAAAGTTGAGTCGTATTCCTTTTTAGTCCGTCCCAACAAAATTGAGTATTTCCTTTTTTAACAAAAGACAAAACATCTAATCACTCTTACTTTATTCAATCATTTACTTTACTCTCTCTTATCTTTTCTACTTTTTTCATCTCTCCTATTATTTAATATAAATTCTTAATCTCTGTGCCCAAAAGTTGTCTCAACTTTTATGGGACGGAGGGAGTATATGTTTCTTTAAACAAATAATGTTTGATAGGGATCATGATCCCACTTCCTTGCACAAATGTGTTCCTATTTATCTTAAAAATCACCAACTTTTTAAATTGTGCGGATTTCCCACACTAAAATTTCCGGTGTAACTTTTGCCTACGTGAAATGCCGATATTAATCTAGAGCATCCATATCATCATCAGTTTCATCTTCCATACAAGATGAAATGTAACTCTGACTATTACACGTAGGTTTTTTGGCATGCAACATAGGGAAAATTTATGTTGAAAACTTTAGTGTGGAAAATCTACATAATTTGAAAAGTTGATGACTTTTAAGACCACTTTTAAAGGTTGTGGGAAATACCAAATTTTTGTGAAAGTTCTATATTTTTCTGACCAATTTCCGGTATATTTAAAGCCTTTCTATTATATTTAAAGTTCTTACTCTATTGCGTTTAAAGCTTTTTTTTATTATTATATTTAGGGACTATGGATCGATGCACAGTAATATGCAGTACTCCCTCCGTTCATTGATTGTATTTTTATTTTATCCTACCAACCTAAGTTGCCTAAGATAATGCTGCTAAGTACTCCCTCTGTCCACGAAAAATAGACCATATTTATCATTTTTGGTTGTCCACGAAAAATAGACCAAGTCTGTAAAATGACCTCACATTTGCTACTTAGCACAATTAAACACTACTAATATGGACCTCACATTCCACTAACACTACTGATCTCTTAATTTTTCTCATTCTCTCTTACTTTACCAATTTCACATTAAACCCTTGTCATTCATAATGTGATCTATTTTTCGTGGATAGAAGGAGTAATTTTTTACCACACTTTTTTTTCTTAAAGCCCATTTTGATTCAGCGATGTTGTTTTAAACTATCATTGATACAAGGAGCCAGGGCTTTGGTGGTAGAATAATTAAAATTAGATATTGATTTAAAAATGGGTTTCAATCGGTAATCGAGTTTTGGTACTATAGTGAACAATGTATTGGAACATTATAATACAAAATAAATGTGTTTACATTAAAAATGTTTGATTTGTAACGTCCCAGTTTTGGGCTTTTGCGTTTATCAACACATCACTCAAGTAATGATATGGCGATTATCCGAAAAGTAGCCACTATAAAGATTTAAAATTAAATATATACTCCATAGGAGAATTAAAGTATCTAATTAATTTTACTAAGATTTTGAAAAATCATGGAAGATTTAAAATTAAATATATACTCCATAGGAGAATTTAAATATCTAATTAATTTTACTAAGATTTTGAAAAATCATGGACGCTACGAAATAAAGTTCTTTCTTTCTGAATTTAAATCTCATTTCAAATATCAGTATTTCAACCCTTTTATTTTAAATATACGCTTATTTATCTGCTGCAGTACTCTTTACCAAGAAAAGCTCTTTCCAATACAAAAGTGAAATATTCAAATTACTATCTAACAGCTTAGTAGTGTAGCTTCCTACGACACACTTATATAATAATAATAATTTAATAGGTTAATGCAAGTATTTTTCTTTAAATATTAATTTTGTATAAATAGATAATCATGTACTATTATCTAACATGAAATTTCTATCTAGTCAAAGAAAGAATATATCGCATTTCTGTTGAAATTTGGCATAGTGCAGAGATTACATTGCCCAATAACTTATTTTTTGGGCTTCATAGCAAACGTAAATGGGCACTGCCAAATTCCAAAAAAAAAAAACACTATAAAAGTTATATACTAGTACTATTAAACAAGTTAAAAGCTACAATCTGAAAATAATTTATATATTTACAAGAAACTAAATTTGTTTTTATTGTAGCATCTGATAAAATATCAAATTCTAATTCAATAATAATTTTAAAAAATACTCCCTCCCTCCGTCCCAGATAATTCGTCTCAGTTTTCTATTTCGGTCAGTCCCACATAATTTGTCCCATTTCATTTTTACCATTTTTGGTAGTGGACCTCATATTCCACTAACTTATTTCTACTCACATTTTATTATAAAACTAATATATAAAGGTAGTAGTCACTTCCCACTAACTTTTTCAACCCACTTTTCATTACAATTCTTAAATCCCGTGCCCGGTTAAAATGACCCGAATTATCCTGAACGGAGGGAGTATAAGTAAAATGTAAAGTACGAAAATATCCTTGAAATTTTTGTTTCATCATTGGGCTTTTCCACTATAGTTCCATCGTTTTCCCTTACTCGAATTTTGAGAAGTAAGTAAATAATTCCACTTCTATTTAACTACCTTAATAATTTTGATTTAAAGCGGTAACTATATATCATTTTCCATGATTCTAACATATGATCGTTTAGGTTCGAGCCAGTCAAGTGATACTCCATCCGTCCTAAGATATTACACCCCTATTCCACTTTGGGGTGTCCTACTACACTTGAACCGTTTCTATTTATGGTAAAAATTTACTTTACTGCCAACTCTAAACAACTACTCCCTCCGTCTCCCAAATTTTGACACACTTCACTTTTTACCATTTTTGGGAGTGGGCCTCATATTCCATTAACTCATTCATACTCACATTTTATTGTAAAACTAATATTTTAAAAGTAGGACTCACATCCCACCAACTTTTTCAATTTTTTTTCCATTACATTTCTTAAAATTCGTGCCGAGTCAAACCGTGTCAAAATTTGGGGGACGAAGAGAGTATCTCCTAAATTTCTGTACTCAAAAAAAGGGGTCTAATATCTTGGGACGAAGGGAGTACTGTTTATTCTTGTCGAAATTTAATTGTATCTCATAATAGAAATATAACATTATTTAATAGATGTATTATGTATATCAATATTTTCATAGTACCGTAAGCATGCATATTTGTGTATAAAAGCAATGCATTACATCTTTTGATAATTATACACTTTGATAAGGGGATTACGGTATTATCTAAAGCTAAGAGATTTTTTTTTATCTCTCCCATGATTCATTTTACATCAAATTGTGATTCTTTTCCAAAGTTTGGCACATACTAAACTCTGTCACATTAAAGGTATTTAAACTATTGCCAAATTATAGTACAAATCTAATCAAAATGAGTTTCTTCTATACGCTGAAAAATGACTTAGTAAGTTGGTGAATGCATGGAACAAAATAAATAAGGGGTATTGATTGATATTTTATATAAATAAACTTTTTCCAAATATTTTTTTCCACGGAATTTGACGTATAATATCACGAACTTAAATGGTGGTTCAATTTTTCCCACCGCCAGTAAAATCCAACTACATTAATCCGGTGGAAAATCAGAGCAAGTACTATTTTACATACATACTGTGTGGTTGAATTCAATAGGATTCAATTGAATCCAACTTCAATTGGATTCAATTTTTACCACCCGAACTTGCATATAATCTCAATTGAATGTTTGCAAACATGCTCGATTAACTAGTTTGGCCATACGTTAGTCCAATCGAATCCAAAATGCTCGGGCTCGACGGTGGACCCTTTATTAGGCAAGTCGAATAAAAAGAGGGTGATTCACTTTATGGAAGACGATTGTAAAGCAAAAAAAGACAGCAGAAAAGAAGAAATGTCCATGCCCAGCATCATCATTTTAGCTCCTTCAAACCCACCTCTCTGTTATCATATTAATTCTCTCCGCCAACTCATTCTCCCTCTTTTCTCTTTCTCACACGCTTTTCATGCATTTTCAATTAATGCACCATCTTCTTCACCCCCAACCACAACCTCTCTGCTCTCCACTGCTTTTACCCCTCTTGCTCAAATTTAAAGAAACTGTTGGGCTCACATTTGCTTCATGCAACAACAAGGTAAGGTGAAGCCCTCTTTCTTTCTATCTCTGGATGCTCAATTCTGCTTATTTCCCTTCAATCTGCACAATTGTGAAAAAGGGTTTTTGTAAATTTATGACCTTTTCTTTGAATTTGGTCGTAGATGGCAGCTTTATGCTCAAGATTCTTTTTTTCTCGCTTTTCTTGGAATAGGGTTTGATTTGCCTGCTCTTATTTAGCTTTTGCGTATTGGAATTCAATTTTGGGGATTCAGTGTTTGACGATTTTTCAGCCCATTTTTTTGCTTTATGCTTTTGTGCTTTTATTTTATCCCATTAGTCAAGAGAATGAAATATCAGTGTTTGAACAATTGCATCTATTCTTTCCTTTTCCCCTTTTTAGTCTTTCTTTATTTCTAGGTTAGTATTGTAAAGCAAATACAATGTATATAGTACTTACTTCTTTTTCTTATAGATCTTGTGTGTGTGTTTGTGTCTGTTGATATATCTTATCCTATTTAGATCCCACAATTTTATCTGTTTTCTTGTAAAGCATTAGCCTTTAATTTGATTAGAGAGGTTAATTCCCTTTATCAGTCAACTAATTGGGATTGCTTAAAGGCTTATCTTGTTTTATGCTGTGTTTTGTGGTGGGAAATGTGACAATAATTTCAAGATCACCCAATGCTTATGTCCTCAAATATTATATTGGATGGTTGGGTTGTAGTAAATTGTAATAGCATGAAATCCTACAACATTTTTTAAAATAATGAGAGATTCCTGGCAAAGGACAAGTAGTTAAGACAGCCTTGTGATAATTTTTAATTCACACTTCACATGCTATTATAATTAAATTTTAGTCTTGTTGAATTTGGAGTTTACTTTCTTGCAGCTATTTCCATATTTATATACATTGAAATGCTAAATGAGAAAACTCCACTGATTGAATGCCTTTTTTTAGCTGTCTTGGTTACCGGTCCACATCATCTTCAAACCAACTTGATGTTTGACTGAGAGAAGAAGGGACCCAGAATCTATATTCACTTATTCAGAATCTTGTGACTCTTCCTAACTGTCTTTTGCTTGGTCAAATACTATCTGATCTGTCAAATATTATTGAGATTGATTCTGGTCTACCAAGAAGAAGAAGGCTGTTCTTCGATTTAATCCAGATGGTCTGTTGCTTCCGGGTCTGATATAATGGGGGGTTGTGTCTCGATTAGTAGCAGGAGTAATGGAGAAAGGATATCTCCTTCGTGTCTGTGGATAGACATGTTTCGGCGCAAGAGGAGTAGGAGGACATTTTCTGACCACGGCACAACATTGCAACATCTATCCGCTGTCCCTAACCGGATAATCACCAACGGGAGGAGCAGCAGTTCTTGCATATTTACTCAGCAAGGCCGGAAAGGCATAAACCAGGACGCTATGATCGTATGGGAAGTAAGTCCCTTTTATTTGTTGCTGTTGTTGAGGGCGTCTTTGTCAATTTCTGAAGATGATATTCTTTAATCTTGTGGATGCGCAGGATTTTATGGAAGAGGATGTTACCTTCTGTGGTGTCTACGATGGCCATGGTCCCCACGGACATATGGTGGCTCGGAAAGTCAGGGACACGCTGCCGCTGAAGCTCTCCTCTTTTATGAACTCATCCGAGTCAAAGAAGAATGGTTCAAGCGCGAATTGCTGTAATGGGAATGTGAAATCAGATGTGGTAGATCCCATGAAGGATACACCTGTCGAGGAGGGAGTGGAGTCTTTCTGGGGAGACGCTTTTCTGAAAGCATATAAGTCGATGGACAAAGAGTTGAGATCCCATCCTAACTTGGATTGCTTCTGCAGTGGCAGCACCGCTGTGTCGGTTATAAAACAGGTATATTTTATAGTTTTGTTAAAGTTTTTACATCAAAATTTGAATTCCACTTATATTTCTGTTGAACATCCCTTGATTTATCGAAGGGTCAAAATCTTTTCATTGGAAATATTGGTGACTCTAGAGCTATTTTGGGATCTAAAGATAGCAATGATGTGATGGTGGCAATCCAATTAACAGTTGATCTAAAGCCCGATCTGCCTAGTATGTTCTTTCCTGTCTCAATTATATGATTTAAGAAATTGTGTCGTTATTAGGCAAACTTATGGTTGCTATTACTTGAAACAGAGGAGGCAGAGAGGATTAAGAGGTGTAAAGGTCGAGTTTTTGCTTTACAAGACGAGCCTGAAGTACAAAGAGTGTGGCTGCCATTTGATGATGCCCCTGGTCTAGCAATGGCTCGAGCGTTTGGGGATTTTTGTTTGAAGGAATACGGAGTTATCTCTGTCCCTGAATTCTCTTATCGAACTCTCAGTGACCGAGACAAGTTCGTTGTTCTTGCTTCAGATGGGGTGAGTGTACTACTCTTTAAGCTATGATTTATGAGTTATTTGCAAACATGATGAATTTGTTGAAATGTGTATATGATTCCTCACTTTTTGCATTTAGACGCCTTACTATTATCTACCTACGGCGAAAATATTCTCTTTGATACGCATTGGTTAATTTAAAGATCGAGATTGTAGCTTGATTTTGGTATAGGTTGAGCAACAGGTGCTAGAGAGTCAAGCCACAACATTATTCTTAAGGTCCCCTTTAGTGATCATTGGCTGCAAACTCATTTTTTTATTGTTGAATTAAATGAAAAACGAGTAACAAGTTTCTAGAGTTTGGTACTGCAACAGGGCATGGTTTCCTGCAGGGATATAAATGAATCAACAATGCATTTAATTTCAAAATGTTATCACAAAATCAAGTAGTGAGATATAAATGAGCGGCCGCATCCCTAGGTTTTGTTTCTTGAACCAATGATGTTGACTAGATTAGGGCCATATCCGATGTTTCATTCAGCTGATGGACATAGATATTGATAGGGTGAGCAAAACTGGATCCAAACCGAAAAATTGAACCCTGCTGTTGGATTTTGGTCAGTTCGGTTCTGTTTTAGCCATATTTGATTTGGTTCAGTATAATTTATAGGAACTGACAAATTTCAGCTGGAACCAAACTGACTGAACTTTTAATATGAAATATATTTTGGAGTATATTAGGAGTAGTAATATATTATTATATTATTTTATATGATATTATATTATATTTTTCTTTTATTTCTTTGATTCAAAACCTAAAAAATCGTCTAAGATGATAAATACATTAATATATCTTTTATTCCTTTGATTGATGATGATTTTATTATGATTATTTCTTGGCTATTTTGGATAATTATTTTGATAATAAAAATGAAAATTTCAAAAATTTCTCTTTACCGAAAACCTAATCGAAACCGAAATATAAGTTTGGCTCGGTTTGAGAAAAAAATCTTGGGTTTGGTTGGCCATTTTGAAATGTATGGTGTATATGCTATTAGGACTTTGGTTTGGTTGGTCGATTTATTTTTCAACCAAACCGACCGCATGTTCAACGGGTCAAATAGCGTGGCCCTGCCTACCTCTGCTTTGGTTCTAGACCTTCTCCTTGTTCCCTTGCCTGTGGATTCATTGATGTAGTAGAAGCTCTTCATCAATGGTTGTTTGAATGTGGCAAGAATTTTCTTGATTTAGTTTCTTCTATTTGATTGTTTGGTTTGAAGTTTCTTTCCAAAATGATGAATGATAGAGAGATAAGATGCTTAAACATTTTGATTTTTTTAGCTTAATGTTCAATACTTCAATTAGAGGTTGGATTACTTTGATATAGTGAACAATTTTGTGCTTGTTTGATCATGCATCTCTTCGAATTCTCGACATTCATACATATATTGTCAGTCTAATCCTTCGAATACGCTTCCTTACGTAAACCTCTTTCCACGATGCAGGTATGGGATGTCCTTAGCAACGAGGAAGTGGTCGAGATAGTATCATCGTCCCCAACGAGATCCTCAGCTGCCCGTATCCTAGTCGAGAACGCTGCCCGCGAATGGAAAGCCAAGTATCCGACATCAAAGATGGACGACTGTGCTGTCGTCTGCTTATTCCTGGACGGGAAGATGGACACGGAGTCCGATTACGAGGAGCAGGGCTTCTCCTCAGCAACCCTCCAGAGCAACCACTCGGGCAACGTCGTGGAATCAGACGATGGCCAGCACTCCGAGCCATGCCTGCAGCGGAACAACACTGTCAGGTCGTCGGAGGACAACGAGCACTACAGCAGGGTGCCGGTTGTGGCGGACGATGGGGAGAACGCCGGTGGCAGCGAGGATCAGAACTGGTCGGGTTTGGAAGGCGTGACCAGAGTGAACTCTCTTGTTCAGCTTCCCAGATTCTCCGAGGAAAAGCCGAGGCCGTAACGACGTCGTTTAAGTGACTTGTTTAGTTGTAACACTGCTGTGTTATGTTTGAAAAGTACAAGAAATGTGTTCTACTATTTTTTTCTTTTTTTTTCTTTTTCTAAAATTTGATCAAATTTATTTATGGTTCTGGCATATATTTTGGTCAGTTGAAATTTACTATCTTTTATTTTTTCATGAAAAATTCTTTAATTGTTATTAGGTCGACCACAAGTACGGTCAAAATTGAAATCAAAGTTTGAATAGTCCTCAAAATTTGTTAGTGGCATTATGAATATGTCGAATTTTTCAAAATAAATTCAACCCAAGTCATTGGCAAAACATGACCAGTGGAAAATCAGGTGCCCATTTTTCCTGAAATTAAATTAGTTGATCATTAGTTCTGGATTATCATTTAAAATAAAACCGATTTGAGTAGTAATAGTATTTTTTTTTAATGAAGATGTGCAGTTACCGTACTTGTTTCTATAAATATATTAAATAATTGTGTCATTTATTTATCATTATATTTGTGTATTAATTTCTATCGTGCGAGTTTATTCGAACAATATAAAATTAAAGGAGAGATACACATTAGGATTAGTAGATAGACATTTATCAATAATTAAAAACAATATGGATGCACAATAACCACGATTAGCCTATGTTTTACATCATTAATTGGAGAATGACTGTAGTGAATTATTTGGCATAAGATATTTTTCCACTTGTTTATCGTAATACTTTTTAATTTAGGGATATTAATCGAGCTACTGCCGTTCGGGTTGGAGACAACCCACTAGAATTGTCAGACTATTTAAGTGCGGGACATTCGATTATGAATTTTTCGAATTATAAATCTTTAACTCTAACCCTAATTCACCGACTTCTAAGCTAATCCATCAGATTATTCAAGCCAAAAAGTTTTCGAAAACAAACTCATATAATTAAAATTTCTCTATGTAATTGATTCTATATTGTTTTTACTTAGTTCTAGAATCACATAAATAAAGGAAAAAAATTGTATTCTAGAGAATGACAAGAATAATACAAATAAATATAGATTAAAATTAGAATAATTCATTTGACTTAAGGATTGTATTGTGTCATTGTTTTGGCATTGTTATAACAATAAAAACATTGAAATTTTGATGGGTTAATTAATTTTCAAATTTGTCTTAACTGGCTTTGGCGGTGGTAAGCCAGTGATGACGAGATGACGGAAGAATGGGTTGAGGTGGAACTTAGAAGTTGATATTGTGGAACCATGTAGAAATGTGTGGAACGAAGATGGAAGAAGACTAATGAAATGTGGCACATAAAATTAAAATAATACTCTACAATTTACTCCCTCCGTCTGGCTAAGATGACACATTCCTTAGCCAGCACGAGATTTTAGGAGTTATTGGTTAATGTATTTAATTGGAGAGAGAAAAGGTGGGTGGAAGAATTAAAATAGAGAGAGAAAGAAAGATGAATATTTTAATAGGAGTAAGAAAAAGTGGTTGAGTGTATTAATTGGAGAGAGAGAGTTTCCGAAAAGGGAAATGTATCATCTTAATTAGGACAAACTAAAAAGGAAAACGTGTCATCTTAAGTGGGACCGAGAGAGTATTATTGTAATTAAAAATTACAGCCCGTAGACCAACCTGATTAACCCGTCAACCCTAATTGGCTAACCTATTTAGCTTGTTTGTATTCGGGTTTTGAAATTAGAACCCTAACCAGCTAATTTTACCGAGCTATTCAATCCAATCCACAGGTTTCAGATTAGATTGACACCCTACTTTTTATATTCTTTTTTTTATCGTGACATACCAATTTCGGATATGGAAAATTAGAATAAAGTTTATCGAATATATCCGATTTTTCTTAATATTAATGATTTCATTTTTTAAAACAAATAAACATTATGAGAAGGATCCGTATGGAATATTCTATACATTAAGATTTAGTTCAACCGTATCGGTATAAAATGGAATATAATATAATCAGTTTTTAGCCATGATATGTCTTTAAGAGTTACATGTGGAATACCGATAACCTATGTAGGATGAGGAGCGATGTTAATCTACATATTTTACTATATAGTTTTTGAAGACAAATAATATTCCCTCCATCTCACAAAAGATATCAGATTTTCCTTTTTAGTTTGTTCCACAAAAGATATCACATTTCCCTTTTTGGAAAAAGTTCTCTCTCACATGAATATAAAAATTATATTTTCTCTATCCATTCAACACACAAAACAAAACCTCCTAAAATCTCGTGTCGTTCCACAAGTGTGACATCTTTTATGGAACGAAGGGAATAATAAAAGAAAAACTCTATATACAGGCAATATTGAATAATGGGTAGTGATCAATTGCTAACTAATTAGCAATCTCAAACTAAGACTAAATCTTAGTCATTAGATTAGAAGATCTAGTGGTTAAATTAATGCCACATGGATTATATTTTTAATTAAGAAAATTAATAAATAAAATTAGAAGGTATTAATGTCAATTCTCTCTCATTAAAATCATCTTAAAACTTTAAATTTACGTAACTCTCTCGATTTAAATAATTTTTTCACAAAAAATATATCAAATTAAAGATAATTTTATAAGGATTCCAACGAGATCTCAATTGCATATGTTCCGACGATGTTCGGATGATGAAATTTGATATTTTTTATTTTAGTTTTCGTAAATGTTGATAACCAGATTTTTATCAACAAATACATCAAAAAATCTCAATAAAATCATGTAAAACTCTCAATAAACCATGTAAAAATCTCAATAAATATGTATTGATATTTTCTTGTACTAGTGTTGATATTCTTATATCATATTTTTTATATTTGTAATATACTATGTTGATATAAAAATATTCACGAAAATTATCATATGACAACATAATGACGATATTACCCTTTTGTTGATATTTTGTCTACTATTTATTGAGATTCATAAGATTTAATCTCATCCACTCATTTTAAAATCTAAGGATGTAGATTTGGTCTTGATTTTAGATTAGGGTGGCATTAGAATATGACCCATAGAATAATAATCCAAAGGAAATGTATCTTAAATAAACAAATCATAGCTATTAAAAGAACTACTAGCGCTAAGATATATAAACATAAAATCATGGACCGATTTGCTTCTTTTCATGATTCATACTCAACAATAATATATCGCACATATGAAAAATATCAGAATTTTGGTAGTATATCATAATTTTAAGTACAATATAGACATGCAATCTTTCCCTTCTGCGGTATTTATTACTAAATTATTTGGATTCCCAAAACTGATCAAATAAGAGTAGCACAAAGATTTTATCTTAGTAATAAAATTTTATTCACTTGGAGCACTTGAGGGAACAAAGTAGACTAAATATTACTTCCTCTTCCTCTGTCCCATTTTAGGAGTTCTAGTTTATCATTTTTTAGTATCTCATTTTAGAAATTCTGGTTGTAATATTTCAAAAATGGTATCAAGTCCCACATTTCACTAGCCCTTTTCACTCATATTTTATTATAAAACTAATATAAAAAAAGTAGGATTCACCAATTTTCTTTTATAGTATTTCTTTAAACTCGTGCCAAACTCAACTGAGACTCTTAAAGTGGAACGAAGAAGGGAGTACTCAGGAGTATAATGTCTATTGTACTTAGGAAATAGTCAAATGTAGTTGAAAATAATGCCAAGTTGGACATTAATTTCAGAACCAATTAATAAAGTCTGACATGAAAATTAATTTCCCAATACAATGAACAGTTTGCCAATTGCCATAAAATCTGAAAGGTTACTAACTTAGTTGGTAGTCTCTTAGCATTTATGTTAAAATTAATTAAGAATTTATTAAAATTGTCTAGGTCCCAATAATTACATTTGCTAGAATGTCCAGTAAATGGGATTTGCCAAACTTGGAAATTAGTATATTCAAAAGTCAATTGATGCTTTGATTGGTGTCATTTTGTGGTCACTTATTCACCAGCGGTTAGATTTTAAAAAAATATTTTTTTATCTTCAAGATATTTGTAAAATAAATAATTTCTAGTTGAATTCTTTTGATTGGAAATTATACACAATGTATCATTAATGTCTTGTCATATTCTTATTCATAATAAATTCGTCCTTTTTTTTCAGAAGTTGGAACTGAATTAGACATTATACAATTGAAAAAGGCTCAAATCAACCAATCCAATGGCCAGGAAGAAAAAAGTCACAACTAGCCACATAAATTGTAGAAAAACGGAGTCAAATGGTAGAAATCAAAATCATATTTTTATCAGGCATATATATTGTAGACACATATAATATTGTATTGTAAATCATTTAAAATAGGTTTAATATGGGAATTCGTTATTTATGAAGTTAGTATATAATTATTTAAATCCACCCAATTTTACATTGTAAAAAATGAAACAATTGGAGAAAAGCATACTTCAGAAGACTTAGAAAGTAAATTAGACTCGGTAATTCAGTTTACCCCAACGACCGAATTAATTTTTACAAATTAATAACCATTATGTAATTCGGTATATTTAGGTAGGAAATTGGAATGGGCCAAAGTCAAATATTTTTTTTAATAATATGGTCTTTTATAGTAGAAGTTACTCCATGTGCTATTAATTTCAAATTATTCAAATGAGATAGAAATATTCCAGAAGTATGATGGTGATTGATATCATAAATTGAAGACAGTCAAATAAACGAGAAGTAATGAAATATAACTCAACTAACACCATATTCAATATTAATTATTTGCCTAACTTGAATTATAGAAAATGGAAAATATTTGGTCCTATTTAGAAAAATAAATTCCTTTTCTTTGGAATGGAAAATGATGAACAACACTTTTGGACCAACATGATAGTATATAGTACTCCGTATGTAACTATTTATTCATTAGAATAAAAATGTAAATTACATACTTTAAAATGAAAAAAAGGGGTTGCAAATAGTCTTATAATGGAGAACATAAATTATAATGCAAATTGATCAAGTAGGAGAGAGATACAAAGAAAATGATATGAGTATTGTTAGTGAAAAATGATACTAACACATATTGATTAGAGTAAATTATCATAAATACGTAAGGATTAATTTTGATGGCTGAAATAAATGAAAAACAAAACTATTTTTTGTAAATAGATATATGAAATATTTTAAAATTCAATTAAATTAAATTTCAAATAATCCATTCTAAAATTTTGATGAAAAATATAAATTAATTATATGCATAAGTTATACTACTAATAAATAACGTCAATGAATAAAAACATACGATATGAATATACACATGAGTAAAAGTGATTCATTAGTGATATAATTATGGTATTCAAGAAATAATAAAACATATAAATAATAAATATGACGAAATGAAAATAGTGGTAAGTTATGGATGCCTTGATTAAGAATAGTCACAATAAACAAAACCCAATATTAATTTGCACATCAAGAGGAAAATGAATCCATACACTATCACTCTGCATTGACTTGTTCAATGGCTAAATTCATTTCTACTCATCAACATATTCCAACTTTTTTTATGGTTACAATTCATTATATACCACAATTATTTATCATAAGATAATAATACTACTATATATACACCGATTGGATTAATACATAATTATTTACTACTATCTTTTGATTGTTTCTGTTCTGGTCAATCTCAAAATAAATGATTACAAGGATCAAATCTTTTGATTTTTTCTGTCCTAGATTTCTTGTTTAGTTGTTTTTTCCGCTTTTATAAAATAGTCATATCTTTTTATCTTAGACAATTAGATAGATTGTTTTATAAGATTGTACAAGATTGAAATGGAAGTATACTAAATTAAACATCGTACGTTTTACAAGGTCAAAATACAGTGTGTGTTTTGAAAATAAGAGACATAAACAAGACCGTATGTTTTTATGTTTGACTTAAATCGACAAACATAATTTAGGTTTGGATTAGATAATTTTAGCTTTATTTTGCATAATCTTTTTGGATTAATTAATTAATTAGAAAATATGTGACTAATGCTAACGGATGATTAGATTCCAGTACATAAATTTAAGTAAACTTAATCCGATCATAAAATATCGGATAATTTAGAAATTATGGGTTATCTATTTCTATGTTAATACTCGTGGGTAATAGTAATGAATAAAAACCTACAGATTGTTTTATAAGAAGATCAATAATCACTTCACACCACGAAAAATCTAACTTATAAAAAGATTTCATAAACTATGTGTCATATCATAACCAGCAATCACGTACGTCTAGAAGACAAATTAATCTTTTTATTTAAATGTATATTTTAATAATTAACACCATAACAGTACCAATAATAATTATCTCTACAGCAGTACTATCAAAATAAAATAGATGAATTTTTATTTAAAAAGTGGAATGTGTTATCTTTGAAAGCAATATTAATATACTACATAAATCACAATTACAATACCTTTCTATACGTAAGTGTATAAGGTTAGTTCTTTCGATAGTAATTTTATTTTAAAATGTGTCGTATATGGATTCGGAAAAATGGATGCATCCAGCAAAAGTGCATTCACATGAAATCTTGACAATCATAAAGCTGAAAATGATTTGTAATTTTAACAATAATTAAGGTTTAAACTATTGTCCGTATTAACCAATGTAATAAATATGTTAAGGATTGTTGATTACTAGTATTTGCTTAGTGAAGAATAATTATTCATTTGGACCATGACCAATTGATCCATTCATGACATCTACAACAGAGGTTTATCACGTCCCAATATAACGTAACGATAACAGGTACGTGTTTATTGACGAAGTGTTATTTTAACGGCACATCACAGCCATCACGTTATGCGTGCGTGACACATGCGGCCGTTTTAGCTTACCAATAAATACCTCAATTTCAATTAAAATTATTAAAAAAATTATAATGAGAATAACTAAGTAATTTACTAGTATATTATTAAATTAAAATTAAAATTAAAATTGAATACTCTCTCTAATTAATTCATTTTCGTATCCTTTCAACTTTTAACAAAAGTTAACTATTTTTTTTTATACTTTAAAGTTCACATCCTTTGACGTTCATATTTTTTGACATTTAACATTTATTAAAATTGTGCTGATAACAAATGAGACAGACAATTAATTAGTGAGAATATAAGATAAGAGTAAATTAAATTATTGTATATCATTCAGTGGAAAATGGTTTTCAAACTTCTTTAAATGAGATTCATATTCATACAGAATATCTCACTTCTGATTTAGCCATTCAGCTCTCAAATTCGTTATTGTTTTCACTTTTTAAAGAAAAATTGATTCTTTTATTACACAGAAACAAAGAAATCTCACCCTAATTCTGTTGAATTCGTGTATATTTAGACGAAAAAAGATTCAATTTATTTCACTAATTTCAAAACAGCTGCCCTTTTCCTCTCTTGGAGTGAATCAAACGTTGTTTCTATCAAAACTCCTTCTCTTCCAAGTTTTTCCCTCCCTCGCTTTCACACACAGCCCACGCACTACAAAGCGTAATTCGCTGTGATTTCTTATCGAATTAAGGAAAATCGGGTGCATGTCATTTTCCCAGCAAAGATTGAAAAAGAAAACCAATATTTTTTTTTATATCGAATTTTCAATTTTGGGTAGTGGGTTTTTTTTCCCAAAATTTTATAGGTGAGAATAGATTATGATTTTCTCTTTTTCAAGAAGAATATCTGGGCTTTTTTGGATAGAGAAAAAGATTGAATTTTTGGGGGTTTAGCCGAAATCCGACGGAGCCCGGCTTTTCCGGTGATCAGAAATCTTGTTGAAAGATCGAATTTTGGGAGAAAATTCAAATAAAAAAAGGGAAAATTTGATAGAGTTGCGGTTTATGCTAATGGTTTGTCCAAACGTCAAAGTGTAGTAATCTTTTTTTAAGACCAATTCTCTCTCTTCTCTCCTCACATAGAAAGTGAAGGAAAATCCCGTCAATTTCTCTCTTCCTCTCCTCGTAAAATCCTTTTGGTTTTTCCCTTCCTCTGTTTTTCATCCTCTCTTCTCCTCTGTGCCAACGAGTTAGGAGAGAGAATCACACCCAAATTCTCTCTCTTAATCCACCATATCTCGCCGTGTTGAAGGGAAATCATGTTGATTGACAACAAGGTTTCAATGCAGACCACAAACCTTGAAAGCTTCTTAAATCGCACAACGCCCCTTGCCCCTTCCCAGTTTCTCTCAAAGGTTTGATCTTTATCTCAAAATTCCAATTTTCATGAATTGTTTCAAGCTCCCATTATTTCTCTATCATGTTTCAATTCAATTTTACTATTGATTGATGATGGTTTTGAGTGATTCCCCCTTTTTGTTGATGGTTTAATTGATGTGTAGAGTGAGGCAAGGAAGCTTAACAAGCTATGGCATCCATGTGAAAGGGAGAAAGTTGACTACTTTGTTCTTGCTGATCTTTGGAGTAGTTTTGATGAATGGAGTGCTTACGGAGCCGGAGTTCCAATTGCCTCCGATGACGGCCAGAATCTGATTCAATACTTCGTGCCTTACCTCTCTGCAATCCAGATTTTCACCAGTAGTTCATCTGCAAACTGCTTGAGGTGAAGAGACCACATTTACAGAGCTGATCATCGTTCTTGATTTGATTGAGTTCTTTGTTTAGTGTGTTATTTGATTGTGATTGTTGATTTGTGTTGGTTTTGAGTGGCATTGCTAAGCTGGAAATGAATTGAAATTTGAATGTGGATTGCTTGATTTGATTGGAGACTGCATTTGTGGTGTAGGGAAGAGACTGATTCCGTGAGCGAGACAAGGGACTCGTTTAGTGATTCGTTCAGTGACGAGAGCGAGAGTGAGAAGTTGTCGAGGTGGGATGGGTGCTCGTCCGAGGAGGGGATATGTGAGCAGGATTTGTGGCATCCGAATGATAGATTGGGTAATCTTTACCTTGAGTACTTTGAGAGATCGTCTCCCTATGGAAGGGTCCCTCTCACGGACAAGGTAACCCTTTTTTATTGAGCTTGAGTTCGTGTTTGCTCTTGATAAAGTTGAAGGTTTACTTAATATTGGCAAGGAATCAATAATGGAGGAGTGGGTTATTTGGATATGATATGGAAGAATCAAATAATTAGGTCATGCCTATTATAAAGAAGTTGTGAACTTTCTTGATTCGTGTCTTGATCTGTTATAGGCGAACGTCTCTTTATTCTACTTTCGTGTTATTGTTGAGGAATATATTCTTGCTTTTGTGGATTGAGTTTCTTGATTATTTACTTCTCAGATTAGTAGCTTAGCTCAAAGCCATCGGGGATTAATGTCGTTAAGAAGTGTGGATCTTTCACCGGCTAGTTGGATGGCCATCGCCTGGTTAGCATTCTAAACGCATTACTGTCGTATCATCTGTATTCAGTACGCGTGCATAAATCATTTCTTCTTGATCTAGGTACCCTATCTATCACATTCCAACCGGTAGAACCAATAGAGACTTGCAAACGTGTTTCCTCACGTACCACACCCTTTCCTCCTCGTTTCAAGGTATGAACATGGAACTCAATCATCGTCTCGTCTTCCCATTTTCTTGAAACGTGCTTATAATTCCGGGGTTATGATGAAATAGACATGGACTTGGGCGACGACATAGACGATTTGAAGAGGAAAAGAGAGGAAGGGAAAAGTATCTCTCTCCCTCCATTTGGTTTGGCAAGTTACAAGATGCAAGGGGACGTGTGGCTTTCAGACGAGAACGGCCTTGACCGGGAGAGGATGACGTCGCTCTTGAGCGTGGCCGATTCTTGGCTAAAGCAATTGAGGGTTCAACATCACGACTTCAACTACTTCATGGGAATGCGGCATGGCTAATACACACCCTAACGTTGCCTTCTACAAAGCCCCCCACGAGATAGGCCATCGTGCTCCCGAAGCTGCATTGTCGTTTCGAGCCATTTTAGGACTAGTCTTTTTAATGGTATTTTAGGACAAGTGAGACTAACTTTGAAGGCTTTTTCTTTTCTTTTTTTTCGTTTTATTTGTTTTAGTTTTGCAAGAGAAGGCTTGTGATGAAGCAAATGTAGGTGGGAGAAAGGTGAAACTAATTTGTGATTATATTTTCTGACTCGATGTACACAAAGGGGTTGTGCTGATGAACGATTTTTTTTTTTCTTTTTTCCAAAAGTAAAGTTAATAGAACTTTTTTTAAAGACATCAAATCCCTCGTGATCATTCGAATTTTCGATCTACCGGAATAACCGAGAAAAATGCATCTATTTTGTGTTTAATGCCTTTTTTGATAATTGTCGTTTCTAAACAAGTCATTCGAAATTCCGATCAATGGAATAGAGAAAATTGCATGTATTTCGTGTTTACTAATATTTTGTGGTTCATAACTTTGTATCATTATATTATCATTCACGTGTCAAGTCAACTTTTCAAATAAATGACAAATATTTACTCATGTGTGTAAGCCATTTATGTGTCACGTTAATTTTCCAAGGATATAGTAATGGAAAAGCGACAAATTTGGTTAAGTGAGTATAATTCACTTCATTACTTGCTTTTTAAATTGTTATCTATTTACTATTAAATTGAAATTTCATATATTTATTTAAGTTTAAAAAATAAGTAATTAAAGTTTTATAATTATTATTTAAATAAAATATTTACATAACTAAATAAAAATTAAAAAAAAAATAGAAATTACATACTTGATCTGACATTTCACGTAAAATAAATTGATTGTATTTAATGACAAAATCGACCATTGTAGTTGTTCATATATATAGGTTATAGAAATGAAAGTTTTAAGGTACACTAGAATAACCTCAATTATAGTTTTTTTTCACAAATACTAACAAAATAAAATCATTGTGGATAAGTCTTTCACACCATAAGAGAAGTGGGCTCCAGTGGATGAATAGAATGATGTAGATATCATTATCCTAATTGCAAGATTTCTACGTTTATATACCCATCTTTTGGAAGTATTTTTAGATTAGACCTAAATTTTAAATTTATCAATAATTACTTTGAATTTAACATTCTTTTTGTAGTAATTGAGTATATTTTTGTGCGATATTGAAATCGAGATTTAAAAAATAAATTAAAATAATAAAGACAAAAAATAAATTATCCAAATTAGATTTCGAGCCAACAACCAAACAAGTACCCTCTGTATTTCTGATAATTGAGAGATGGTTGGACACAAGAATTATTTGACCACATATTATTCTATCATATTTTATAGAATAAGTTTTATTGATTAATTTATATCATCTGACATGTGAGGCACGTGTTTAATATGTCTAGTAAGCTCATGTATTTAGCAAAATATTCCATACACTCAATATATTTACCAAATTGAGCAAAAATAGAGTTTTAAATTATAGGAAAAGACTGAGATCAAGATGAAGAATGCCTTTTGTAAAGACTATCTTGATATAAACGTATATTGAGTAAATTTCATGACGCGAATGATAATAAAAATAAAAATATGGCGGATTCGTACACCACATAAGTTTCCATGTATAAAATTATGAAAAATTAATGAAGTAGTTATGAAAATCAAAATTATAATATATTTTTATTTTTATTCTTATTCATTTATTTAAAGTATAGAAAAAGATCAAAAGATTTTTAAATTAATTATATCATTAGATGTCAAAATTTGTATATGTAAGCGGTGGTTAGAAAAAATTATCACAAAAGGTAATCCAAAAGATCACGAAAACTAGTTGCAACAAATTTATGATTTATGAGACTCTTTCTCCAAAAGTTAAATAGAGTATATTTGAATGAAAGCGATGTATATTCATGTGTTATTCAATAATTAAGTCAAGGAATATAATGAAAAATATTGAGTCACGAGCTAAACCCGACTCTTGGGGGACCAAATCACATGTTCTATGCGCTTTTATTTTCGGTTGAGTTGCAAAAGCGTGTTTCCAAAAGGAGTTGGCCCATCATGTGCGCCCATTAAATTCGATATGGACCATCTCTTGTCTGTCTAGTGAGGATGGATAGTTTTTGTTTTAATTTGAAAGTGTTTTTGTTTTAATCTTAAAGAGTTTCGTATTAGACCGTTTAAGAGAATGAACTCGTAGTAATTTTTTCAAATCGGATAAGTGTCGTGTCAGAAGGTCTAACGATCGAACTCGCAGTAATTTTTCGATTTAAAAAAGTGAAGGTCTAATAGGCACATATAATCTTATCGAATCCAACCTACTATCAAATATTAATGAGTTATGATAATATAATTATTCCATTAGAATGAGTTATTGAAACATCAATATTATATTGATAAATTTTCATACCATTTCTAAGGGAATAACTTACCTAGATTTCACAACTTTTTTATATGTAAACTTAAATATGAAGATGAGTATTACTATTTGGTTATGTTTTGAGAAACTGTTACAACTCCGAATTAAATATGAGGAAACATTCCTTCTCTAAAAAGAAAAAAGTAAGCGGAAACAACCAATCTTTTAAAAGACATACATGTCACATTAACTTGATATTATAATTTTCAGATATATGTGAAGAATGAAAAAGACTTGGTTCTTGTTTTCGGTTGCAAATAAATGCTCATCACAGACATTTTATCAAAAAAAAGTACTCCATGTATATACATATACTATAATGGAAACGTGTTTGACTTTAGATTTTGGTTTAATAACAATTAACTTCATATGATATATGCTATATATAATACGATTTTGACTTTAGATTTTAGTTTAAAAATATATTCTACGGAGTATTTTTTTCTGATATCTGCATACTACAAATTGCTTATTCAATTTGCAAAATTATATTTTGGTTTAAATATATAGTACTCTCTCCGTCCAAAAAAATAGAGTACAATTACCATTTTTGGTCGTCCACAAAAAATAGAGCTCATTCATGTATGAAAAAATTTCAACAAATAATAACTCTTCACATCATTCCACTAACTCTACTTCTCACTTACTTTTTCTTCTTCTTCTCTCTTACTTCTTTTCATTCTCTCTTACTTTACCAATTCTACATTAAAACCTGTGTTATACACAAATTGCCCTATTTTTTGTGGACGGAGGGAGTATGTGATAATTATCTTGGTTCATGAGATTGAATTTCATAATTTAATCGTAGATGGATAATCAGGTGATAATTAGTCATATAGTGAATCCCTTTGTCTGAGGAAAATAACTCTTTCCTTGGGCTACACGCCATTTTATGCAATTTTATATGTTGTGTGTTAAATGAAGAGAATAAAGTAAGAAAAATGTAATAGAATAATAATAAAAATATTTTAATTTTAATAATAAGTTATCTTAATTGAAATAATAAAAAGAAAAAAAGCGAATTTGCTCACTGAATTTTCTTTAAAAGAATGAAAGAAAGGGACCACGACCATCGTTGCATCATCCTGAAATCAAACCACTCAAAAAATTCTAGACAAAGTGGAATTGGATGTATAATAAATAATCATGATTAATTTTGCTTTATGGCTTATGCCTCACTTATTGCACTTATGCAATGTGAACTCTCCCATGTCATGCTACAAAAGTTTAAGATGGTTTTTATGGGATAACCTTTACTATAATCATTTAATTATTGAGTAGACAAGAGTATTGCTCAGAAATTTACAACTGCACGATTTAGACTAAGAAGCACTGCGTTGCACGGTGATGAGCACACGCGCCACCTACGCGTGCTTGAGCACGTATTTCATGACTCGTCGTCCAACGTGTCACATGATTTAATATAGTACTCAAGTCAAGGGCTCAAATAATCATTTATGGAGTTCAGAAATAATCTTTATGTCCCACAATAGGAGTCACGGTTGGTCTGGGCATGAGTTTTAAAAAAATGTAAAGAATAGTAAGTTGGAAAAATTAGAGGAATGTGAGATCCACTTTTTTATATTGGTTTATAATAGAATGTGAGTGAAATAAGTTACTGAAATATCAAAATGTAATTCTTATTATGGGACGGTGGGATTAACACGTATTAGGGAACACATTCTACTGTCAAATAGTTTATCTCTTAGGAGACGAAGGGACTACCACATTAGGTGCCTCAGATTTCATAGATGCTACAACATTCGAATTAGTATAGATTTCATAGATGCTACAACATTCGAATTAGTACAGATTTACATCAAATGTCTCATCAAGGGCCATCCACATGATCCGATACGTCCGTGTCAGGCTTAAGCCCGACACGGATGGTAGATGCTACACCAGGTAAACTAATCCGCCCGGTGCATCTCTAAAGACACCATAAAAAGAGGAAGAATTCGCATTGCTTCTAAATCTTGGAGCTAAGTATATATGTATGATAGATAGATTAGAAACATAGATATAACTATTGAAACAAAAAGTTAAAAGCTGGCAAATCATGTATTCCACGAACATCTTCTAAAGACAATTCTCTTTCCAATTGTGTTCTTGTTACTTGCAACACTTCCTGAGCAAAATAAATCCAACATAGAAAGCAAGGTTACTATCTTGTTAGAAAAGGGGAGAGAGCAAAGACAGAGAGAGAGGGAGTACATTGAAATCCATGTATGAAGCATGCATTGCAAGCCATTGAGCGTCCATCATCGTGAAAGCTATACAATAGAGGATGTCGAATGCATCTCCGTCTTCTGCAATGGCACGACGAACATTTCTCATTCAGTAAAACCAAGCATGAATACAAACAAAACATTGCCCAAAACTGACTTTACCTCCTAATAATGTGAGAAAGTTGAATCCAGGAAGACATCTGGGCTTTTCTGCAAAGATTAAATCAAGAAAATTGATCAGACAATATTTTAAACAGACGAGTAACGAATACCACATAGTTAGAGCTCGATATCATTTTGATTAATGAAGAATGCAGTAATGCAAAAAAAACACACACCAAAAATTCACTTTCATTAATAAAGAATGCCACACTTGAATGCCTCAAAACAGTCTGAGGATATACATAAAAAAGCATGTTATTCGGGGCAAATATCGATTTCTAGCCAAAGCATGCCCCTTTTTTTTTGGTTCTGTCTGAAATGGTTGTGAAACCAAGCACGAAACATAGAATGCCCGATTTTTGTTGTCTGAAATCTCTCACTTTCCATAGTGGCATATCACTACCTAATGAATCGCCTTTGTTCTTAAATCTAGAGCGCGCCCACTTATATTCTGCGTGGAAATTGTACTCGGACAAAATCCAACACGGGTTTACAGGGTGCAAAAGTGGGCACAAGCCATGGGAAAACATGCATACTTAAGTTGTAACATTTACCCAATTATATGACATACCTGAATGTAAATCTAGCATCTGAATCAGCATGAACGAGACGTTAATGCCAGCAACGGCAAACGGGTACTCCCATTCGGAACGTTCCCCAGCTTGCTTTAGAAGTAACCTATTAAAAGTAGCCTTCATTTATTTTGTATTAGTCGAAAACCATGTTGCCAACTGTAATTTATCCAACGACAAAAGTTCATCACTGAGTAGAAAACTAAACATACCGGGTAATTCCGGGCAAAGTATAGCAAGTTCTCAAGTGAGAGGAAGCCACAGCCCCTAAAGTGAATGCAATTCATAATGAGAAGAACTGAAATATTGGGATTGATTCACTGACACAATGATGATAAGTGGTAGACGAGGCTGACAAAAATCGAACCAAATACGTATGCAATTAGACTAAAATTACACGGACTTAACAACTCAACACGGCTACTACTTGATCTGATTTCATACACGGAGAAGAAGCTAAAGACAAAAGTGCACCTGAAATCAGTCGACGGATTTGCTCCCTGCCATCCCATATCTTTCCACTGATCGGATATCATACCTTTAAGCTTAACATCAGGGAATGCCTCATTCCACAAGGCTTTAAGAGCTTCCTGGAAATGGAGTCGGACTATGAAGTCGTTAAGATTGGACATATGTTACACAGTCAAAATCTCCCTACTCAAGGAGACCACTCAGATTCAGTCAGTTAAAGGGAAGAAAGGAAAATGTAGAGAAAGCATACTTGATGTTCGTTTCGTGTCTCATCATAAGGAACACCTAGACGTTCTTTAAGGCATTGCAATCTTTCTTCCTGGCAGAAATCAGAACGTCACTACCCACAACAAAGCTATTGTCATTCTAAAACACAAACACACACAGAGTATATATACGAACTAATGGAAGACAACCTAATCACCTGCATAGGGGTCAAAGTGTAATCGAGAAATTGGGTGCTTCCGAATCTTCTGTTGGTGGTGCGGCTAAAGAGTCCTACCCACGATCGTGGTCCAACCATAGCATTAGCTAAAATTGAAAGAAGCGGATCAGGAACAAATAAACAGAATATATAATGTTAAAAACAAATGGATAAATTCACTCTCCACTTCCCTCTCCTTTTATTACATGAATATACAAGAAAAGACATAAACGCACACTATTTGGACAGATTTTATGACTATATCTGTAGCATTCTTTAAATCTGATGCAAATATTCATATGGAAAGCTAAATCAGGAGATGCAAATTAAAAGATGGAAAAATTTGGAGTGAAGTGAAAAACAATCTCTACTCACTAAAGCACTGAGCTAACTGTGATATTAGGTGAGCAGAATCATGCGACCATGCTGATTCCTTATCTCGTTCCTTCCCGTCCCAATACAGTTCATCTTCATCAACCTGAACACGAACACCCTTAAGAACAAACGATAAAGATTCGACTAATTCAATACATCTAAGTCAGAGTTCACTTCGGTTAGTATGATCCAACATGAATCTATATACTTGCTGATTCTTCTTGTGTACGGTTCTATATGCAGAACTCGGAAAAAAAATATAGTACTAGTAAGCATGAGAAACGCATTAAAGATCAAGAAAACAAAACTACTGAACAGTGAATACTTTGAATGATGACAGATAAGTTCTGGCCTCGCATATGAAAATGAAGCATAGCTTGAATTCAAGATTTGAAGTGTGAAAATAGCACTGATATAATCACTTCAAAAGAGGTGAAAAAGAAAAAAGAAAGCAAAAGATGATATGGCAGCGGACAATCAATATCAACGGTTAAAGAGATAAAAAGAAACCGACAGTACAACTTAAGCGAACAACAAATCAAGCCATTAAATTGAAAAGCTTTTGAGATCATTTGCCACTGAACTCATTCTTATACAGCATAACATCAACTTAAGATTGTGCATCACATAATTTGAGGCAAAAAAACTGCAATCTACTACAAATTTCCAGCATAAAGCTTCTCAGTTTTCGTGTCCGAAGCCAAGTCAATGCGTTTTAAGCAAGAAAGAAACACGATTATAAAGGAATATGGATGCAACAGCTTACTCCTTGGTGAGAGGCACAAGAAGGCATACATTTTCTTCTCCTTAATTTCATCACAGGGAGTCAAAATGTGGGAGATCAGATTCCCTTTGCCACAAAAGGGATATGAATAATATGAAAAGCAATTTAACAGTGCAAATTGAAACCAATAATTACTCCAACCCATGCTTGGCCTCTCTAATTCAACCTCTAATCATTCCATAATCCTCTCCCCCTCTCTATCTCCTCTCTCTTAAACACTAGTACAATAGAGTCTCAAGTACTAAAGGAGCCCTAAAGATTGGATTTTTATGGGCTTTAACATGAACAGGGGAGATTAATGGCGCAATCAAAGGAAACTTTTTGTGGGTACACTTAATCAAATGATGGGTTTTCATCAATTGAGATATATTCTATGAAACAAAAAGCTCTCAAAAAAGGAAAGAGGGAGGCATGCACATTATGCTTCCATCTTTGCATGACAAAAAGAATAAGCACAACAAAATCATTGCCACTAACGTCCAATTAATGCTATAAATTTTCAAGGGAAGAAATTGCAGTACCTCATATTTACCCCATGTGAAAAACTAAATAGTAAAAAATTCTTGATTTTGTGATTTTTTTTCTTTTTTCTGTTGAAAAGGAAAACCCAGCTGGGTGAATAGTGTATAATACCCTGTTTCCTAAATTGTAGGCAAAATGAAAATGAGAAGGGTGAAAATTTGCGAAAACACTTTTGCAATGACATTACCTCGATTTGCAGTGTTTTTTTTTTTCGATTGAGTTTTAGAATGTGTGATTATCTGATAATGTAATCGAATGAATTTATTTTTCTTTTTGGGGGCGAGAAAAGATATAAGACGTATTTCTCTTTTTTTGTTGTCATAAATTTATTTTTCATTTTTTAATTTAAATAACATAGAGTTGATCTAAATTGAAGTCAAGATGAAAATTGGCAATATTTAATTTTATTTTGAAGTTCATTTATCGAAATAAATGCATAGAAAGGGAAGAACCGAAGAACCGGAACATGTCATAAATAAATAAAAAAACTCATCTAAGAAAATAACAATTTCAATTAAATGAAATTGTTTGATTGCATCTAAAGAAGAAAAGTAAGCAACCACTACATCTGCGAGCATCTTTTAAACATTAAAAACAATTATAGAAAACAAAGACAACATATATATAGTCGACCAAAAATTGAATTAATCAACATTACGGCACATGATACGATTTATTGTGACACATACACTTATAAGCTATAGGGCAAGTCTCAGCCTCTTCAATGGATGAGCATACAAAGCTCACCCTGACTAGCCGGCATGGGGTACAAGATCCACATGCGTGGGTACAATCTGGTAATTTTGACCCTGCAACTTGTAATGTATTCGGCCGTTTATGCTTCAATGGGTTAGGACTGACCCGGTAGACTTTGAATCTCATAAGAGTATTGCTCTCAATATGATGCGACTGGATTCGATGGCTATGATCTGCTATTAAAAAGTCAAAGAAAGTAAGTTTAATCATGAACTCACAAATGATTGCTTTTGTTTGAACGCTATCATTGGCATGTTCACGTCACATGTTAAGTCGACCATCAAAAAATAATATATGTAGAAAATCTTACGCTGACGAGCATGAATGGTAACTAGAATAAACATCAAAGCAAGGATCACAAGTGTTGAGTTCTTCTTCATCTCATACATTGTTCAATCGTGCCTTTTTATTTCCTTTTCACTCTTGTGGTTGAATTTCCGAAATGAAGAAAACGAGAAGGTAGAAATAGAAGAAATGAAAGGAAGTAGTATTGAAGCAAGTCACAGACAAATGAGTGTGACATGGGAAAAGATCACATGAAATGAAGTTATGAACTAGATTTGTCACAAGGCTTCAACCCTTTTATTTAACCAAATGTTGCATTTTGACTCACACTTTTTGTGAAGAGTGGAGATAATAATGTGGAATTTACTGCCTATGGCGTTGTGGCGCTTTTACGTGACTAAAATTTAATTGAGAGGCTGATTATGAATGTTGCCAATTAATGCATAAAGATGACACAGAGTATTTCTTTAATGTTGAGTTATTAGTTTTTGAGACGTCCACATATATTTTTCTTCTATAAAAAATTGTTACCAAGCGAAAATTGGGAAAAGAAAGATAGAATGGAGTTGGAAGAAGAGTGATCAATCCCACATGACCTGAGTATTTGAAGAATAAAATAATTGTTGGATTATAGCTAAAATAATTTTTTTCAATTCATCATGAACTAATCAAAGTTATCAAACAATAGGTTTCTTCTCGGAACGTTCATTTATTTGTTTACCAGTTTTAATAAAACACAACTTATTATGGTCACATCATTAGATCATCAAAAAACTTAAAATAAATCTGTTTAATAACATTTCATTCTATTCTGCCAACCATCTTAGAACTAAATACAAGTCAAAAATCTTCCTCATAAATCATAACTAAATCATTTATTCTCTTAATTTCACCACTAATCTAAAATTAGTTGGCAGCAGCGATGAATGCCGCTGTTTCGCGAAACCCTACAATTCGATTCAGCGGAGTAAATGAAAAATTCGACTACAACGCCGGATCGAGAAGCGGCGGCGGTGGTGGCTGGAGAATTTTCTCGACGCGGCGGAGCGGCCGGAATCTGATGACTTCATGGAGCTACCGCCGCGATCGGGCGAGAAAGAGGCGAATTTTTCTGCAGACTTACAAATTAGGCTATTCCGACGGCGAGAAGCTGCTGAGGAGTCGGAAGCTGAAGAAGGTGGCGGTGAAGGCGAAATCGGCGGTGGTTTCGGCGTTGGAATTCGTCCGCAGCGGCGCGTTGAGATCGTGCAATTTCAGAGCAGCTATTCAGGCTGCGTCTCCTCGTCGATCAGCTAAGTTTGGTTGAAGAACAAATAGAATATAATTTTTTATTAATTTTGAAAAAGTTTGCGCTGTTGTATTTTATTGCCTATTTAAATTTTTAATGTAAAATAGCATGTGTGAATTTGATAATAGTATAAACCTATTTTTTAATAATATAAAGAGATTTTTTGAAATGTCGCATTACATGTATGGTCAAAGTTATTTTCTCATAACTGGTCAATTCATAACCTCCAAAATACTCTGAACAACTAGTATGTCATCGTGTTATTAACGGACTAAGATATTTTCAAAAATAATCATAAATTAATAACCAAATAAAAAAAAAGGAAACAAACGTCAAAGCATTCTTCCAATATTAGGAATCATGAGATGTGGAGTAGTGTTTTTATAGAAAGAAAGAAGTTGAAAGATTGAGAGAAAGTGAATGGCATGAAATCTTGGGTAGAAGAAAGGATTGAGAATTGAACTCTCTAAAAAACTGACACAAAATTTTAATGACAAAAACGTAATAGCATTATTAGTTTCTCTCAAAAATCTTTTCACTTCCCAATTTTTTTATTAAAATATCACAATGATATTTTGGTTAATTTTCCCAAAACCCCCCTTTTTATAAATGTATAAATATAGATATTTATAGGCCTAATATATTATGCACGCTCTTGTAAAACCTCCCACTCCCGCTCACTCCACTTAATTTAGTGTCTCCACTTTGTATTAATTGTGTGATTACCAAAATTCCCTATAATTTTATTTAGAATAGATTATAATAATTAATTAAATTTAATACTTAGTGGTCAAATTAAATTATCGTGCATTTTGAATTTGAATCTGATCTCCCAAAATTCTATAATTATATTTAAAATATCCCTAATATCTAGCCCTTAAAAACCGTTTCCAATATTGGATATATAATTTTTTAATTCCAAATATAAAGACCCAAAAACCACCTCCAAAATTCATATAGATAAATTTTTATTTATTTTGTATAGAAAATATAGGAAGTATATTAAAGAAATCTTTTTATATTATCAATGTGCATTCATGTAATTATTCCCAAAACTCTCATTTTATATATTTATAGATAGATTGAAAAAATACATATGTTTATAAATTAAAACACAACCAAATAATTTATCAGTTTAAATTAAAACTTCATCCAATGGTATTGTTATTTTGAAATTGCAATTGAATTCTTCCTCTTATATAATGGGGCTTCATTGGTTGGATTATGATCCCTTTTACAGTATACACTTCTGATTTCATTACTAATTGGGCCCAAATAAGAAAAATTCCATGGCCCAATTGGCATCTACTTCGTAAAATGCACTAATCACAATGCATAAAAACTTTAATTTAATGAAATTTGGGACATAAGTAGTTAGGTTAATTTATTGACAATCGAAATTTAAGTCCACTCCTATATCTCACGTATGTAACGTCATAGGTAGTTGGCCTACTCTTTACATATGGTTTAGTAAAGTTTGGTTAACAATTCCATGACTAATTCTATTTTATATTTTTTTTAGATTAGAGATTGACAATAGTATTTAGAATGAATGTAATTAGTATTGCTAATATACAAAGATGGCAACCCGACCCGAAATTCCAAACCTAAACTCGAAAGTTGGCATGCACCGATTTGACACGATTTGAAATAGGTTTAGAAAAGGATTTGATTTTACAGCTGCTATAAGTGGCGGTGATACAGAGGGAAGAGTGAGAACGATTTAAAAGTAGGTGTGACTACTCATTGGGCGGTGTTGACTAATAAAGGCAATATTTAGTTTTAGTTATTTTTTCTTGCAATAATTAGTTTTAGTAATTTTTTGTCAATAATTAGTTTTAGTATATTTAACATAATACAAAATGTGACATATATAAATAAAATTATATTAGTAGAAGTTATAGTACCTCTCTCTCTCCCACGCCATCACTCACACCCACTCCTAGAAATAACTGCCGTGAAAATGCAGAAGCCTCAACTCTCATTGGTGGATTCACTTCACATTCACCTCCAGCTTCAATCATCACACCCACACTCTCCCTCTTTTTTTATTTATTCATTTTTCCCCGCAGCTAAATACAACTCATAGCCAAGAATTAAGCCTAATTCATCTCCAAAAACATGTTCAATATTATCCTCTTTGGATGGAGAAAGGCCTCAAAATGGTGCATAGCCCTTCTTCCTAACATCTATTTTCCGTTTTTTTGGTACTTCAATTAATTCTGTGTCTTAATTTAATGATTCTGTTTTTTTGTAGTAAGAAACTGATAAAGAGAGTTCAATGCCGCCTCAAACTGCTAAAGAGCAAGAGGAGTTGCATTGTGAAGCAGCTGAGAAGAGATGTTGCCGAGCTTCTCAAACACGGCCATCATCAACTCGCCTTCGAAAGGGTACGATAAACTCCCCATGTTCGTGTTTTGTTATATATGTACCGGAAAATAAAATACGAGATTGGAATATAGTATGATTTTCTTTCATAAATTTTTGGTGTTAATTTGTTGATTTTGTTTAATTTTAGGTGGAGCAGGTTGTGGTTGATGAAAATATGGTTCAAGTGTATGATCTCCTGTACCAGTTTTGTGAATTTGTGATAATTAATCTTTCTTATATCCGAAAGCACAGGTATTTTTTCTGACTTCGAAAAATAATGGAGTATTTTAATATTGGATCATGTTTAGTTAATCTATGACAAAAATGAGAGGATCTAGAACTCTTTAAAATTTCAATCCACCTAATGTCCGGTGTAATAATCTTCAGTATTTATGTGTCTTGCTTAATGTAACATGATTAATTTATGAGCATATATATGTTACTGTGTGTTTACGGATAATGTGGTATTATGACTCTCACACATAATATTCACATGTCGAAGTAATGATTTCGCAATTCTTTTACTGACTATCAACGATTTTGCATGTTTATTAATTAGAATAACAGAATAATTGTTACAATTGTTGCAACACGTGAAATTAATTAAATGAGCATATAGTATTAATATCATGAACTAAATCCAGTTTTCAATTTGAGGCAGTTGTGCCCAAATTAAATAAATGGATTCAACTGCCACATTTCAAATATTTGGATTTCGAACTCAATTTCAAAGTCTCTTAATCGATATTTTCGATCTTGATCGTAGGGATTGCCCTAATGACATCAATGAAGCAGCATCAACACTGATTTTCTCATCAGCAAGATTTGGGGAGCTGCCCGAGCTCCTATCCATCAGGAAGCTCTTCACCAGCCGTTACGGTGAAAAATTCGTCACCTCCGCACTCGAGCTACTTCCCGGCCACCTCGTCAGTGCTGAGGTGAGCCCGTCTTGTCTTGTTTTAGCTACTCGCATTCATTATTTGGTTCGTCCACAAAAATTAAAATTTCAATAATTTTTTCGTTTATATTAGTATTGTTTAATTTTATATCAAGACTTTAAAAAATTAACGGACGTTTAAGAATTTGAAATTTGTTCTATGTCGTACGTAGCTCTAATATATGGTTGCTTTAAGATTAATATCAAGATCTATGATAAAAAAAAATGTGATTCTTATTATGTTGTAAAATTTTATTTTAGATTTCTAATTGAACTTTGTTGAGGAAGCTATGAAACATGTTAAAATGTCGCATAGATGCCCTTTAATTTGTTGATTCAGCAATCAATATGGGACTATTTTTTTTATTTCTTTTTTGTCTTTATTGCAGATTATAGAAAATCTTGAAAAGAAAAGGGTGCCTAACGATGTCAAGTACAAATTCTTGGATGAAATTGCTGAAAGTTACACTGAGGAACAGCCTTTGTTTCTTGAATACAAACCTCAATTTCTCGAAAATGAGGTGAAATTCAATGTACATTCGTCATGATTTTTTAAACTTTCAATTTAATTACCATCAATAAATTAATCACATATTTTCGAATGTATGCATGAATGAGCTCAGATCAGTGATCAAAACCACGTCGTAGAGCTCGAGATGAGAGAGGGAGACGACATCAGGATCATGTACGAAGATTTGTTGAATGAATCCAAGAAATTTTGGAGAAAATCATGTTTTGGAATGAGGAAAGAAGTCGATTTAGGAAATGACATGGAGACTAGTTCAGAAATTTCAGTCAAATTGGGTGAAGAAGTGATCTATCTTGATGATATCGAGGAGTTCATTCCACCCGTGATCACTGATAGCAATGTCCAAGATCAGAGATTATTCGTGTTCAAATCTTTTGGCGCGGATGAAACAAAGTCGAGGAAGTCGATAAGGAAAAGGTCGAGGAAGAGATCACTCGTTCAAGGAAGCCTAGCCACGGCTTACAATGAATTTTCCTCGTATTATGGGGAGTCGGAAGGGTCATCGCCCGAGATCAGGCGTAAGCCCCGTCATATGAGAGATAGTGGTGTAGTTTTAGGTCAACCCTATTATGACTTCTCTATTGGAGAAGTGGATGGGGATGTGGAGGTAGTGGAGTTGACCTCGCGTCATCTTGACAAAGATGACGTGGAAGGAAGACAAACTCTGCCTCTAACTCCCTTGAGGGCGATCACAATGCCTTGTGAAAGACCGGGGGAAAGTGATGTGATGGTGAATATTGATAGATCGAACTCGTGTCCTTTCAATCAGTCTCCCGACTTCTACTCGCCTCACCGCCACATCCATCCGAAGCTTCCGGATTATGATGAGCTGGCGGCGAAGTTTATGGAGCTGAAAAGAGCACATCTTGAGAAGAGGTGAGACATCGAATTGAGGTTTAGATTGAGTTTCTTAATTGCTTTAGAAGTCTTTTTTTGTTAAGGGCAGTTTTGTATTTTATTTGATTTAATTTGGTGGTAATTGTCATTTTTGGACCAGGTTTGTATGATTGTTCGATTTAGATTGTGTTTTTTTATTTGAATTGGTGTGACGAGAATTAATATTTGGTAATATAAAATGTCTTCATTGGTAGGAGTTGATGAGCTTTAGATTTTATATATCTCATGCATATTTTCGAACATTTAATATGGAGTACATAATTGTAGTTACAATATTTGTTAAGTTATTACTCCTACTACACTAAAAAGAACTTCATGATTAATTACGTAACAATTGACAGTGCTGATCTACTTATTAAACAAGAAAGGCATAAAAGATTCAATTGAGTTATGTGAGAATAAAATTACAGTAATTAATTATTGGAGACGCCTTTTGAGCAACATATGTGTGATATTCTTGGCCCATTTATATTGTTAAAGTGGTTCAAAGCTCATTATCTTTTACTCCTTACCTTTGTGAGTTGGGCCGCCTAGGTTAGCTGCTCCAACGGGATCAGAGTTTTCTGTCTTTTCTGTTCAAACATATTTTATTCTTAATAGATTGTGTTTCATTCATATCAACATATCATCAGTCTTGCGGTTTAGATCTAGTTAGATTTGTAACTTTCAATTGTATTTTTATTTGTTTTATGTCACTTATATACCATTGTAATGGTAAGTTAGTTATGAGATTTTACTGTTGACAAACATAGTCTACGTTAAAAAACAAACTTTACAAGTCTGGTTCTTAAAGCATCCACGATGGGATGACTTCCGCCACGCAAAAACTCTAGCCACATCAGCCACTGGCGGATTCAGGGGTTGGGAGGGGGCGACCGCCCCCTACAAACATCAGGAGAGCCTAAATATCCCTTAGAGTCAAGCCAGAAATAGCAAGATTGCCCCCTCCGTGCATAGGAAAATATGGATTTTCAATAAATGTCATATTAAAGTAAGTAGCCTAGTGGTAGTGTTGTTGGTCTTTAAGCTAAGAAGTCCATGGATCAAGCCGAAGAAAAAGTCTTGATCTAGCTGAAGAGAGCATCCTCACGGTCTCGGTGAATATACCTGTGTGGTCGTGGTATATGCAAAGCTTAGGAAGCCGGGTATTATATCAAGCAGCCTCTTTCCCTATTTTTTGAGATTGTAGGTAGTGCATCAACGAGTAATTCCATGCTTGAGAAAAGCATTTGCATCCGGGCTCTGGCTTCGAATGAATTCAAAATTTTTAAAGAGAAAAATATATTGGACGAGAGTGAAGTGTACTTAGGTTGTGTTTGGTACCATGGAATTGGAGCCTTGGAATTGGAATTGGAGGCTCCGAATGAATTCATATTCCAATTCCACTGTTTGGTAGTACAAAAATAAGTGGATTTGGAATTGAATTCCAATTCCACCAACTCCAATTCCTCAATTCTAATTCCATATATTAAGAAAAGAATTATAAAACCAATTCCATATGAAACCGGGTCAGAATTAGAAAAAAGCGCGGATCCTATTACGGGTCAAAAACAAAACGGGTCAAATATAACTGAAAAAATTGCCTCTGCGCGTTTCTCCTCCTCCTCCTCCTCTCTCCATCTCTCTTCGCGCCCCCAGTGGCTCTCTCTGTGCCCTAGCCGATTAATCTTTACGATCAATGGCTGCGAGTGTGCCCTAGCTGATTAATCTCTACAATCAATGGATAATCAGGTAACTCCGGCTATTTTCCCCTATAATTTCTTGTTGTGGATAAAACGGTGGTGGTATTTTTGGTTTAGTTGTATGGCAATAGTTTTGTTCAATGTAATGGCGGGTGTTGCCTATTCATTAATTACACAAAATAAGGCAATGCAATGAATGATGTGATCACTTGGTTGATGAATGTGGTTGGGTGGAGTGAGATCCGATTTACCCCCAAATCAAAGAGATGAAAAACTCAAACCATGTGACAAATATGCTAATACACCAATTCTATCTCTTCTTCCTTGTATGGCTATTCATCTAAGATGCTTTTGTTGGATTGGAGCTTACTTGAAGAAGCAGTCCCCCTACCCTCCTTCTGAGTTTTTTAGTTGAAAAATCCTACTTTTTTTTTACCAAATCCTACACTTCAAATTCCAACTTGCATATAAAGTTTGAAGCTTTGAATTCTGCAAAAAGATACTACTATTTTCTTTGCTGCTGGATGCATGAAGGTCTTGAATAAATAAGGGTTTTATTAAAAGTAACAAAAATGGCATGGTGTATCAGATCTCATGTAGCTGTGATATTGAACTAAAGCTCCATTGTTTTTATGCTGTCTGTATCTATACATCTCTATAGTTGCATAGTTATTTTCTTGACTTGAATGATCACATTTAAGATAGTGGAAGCTGCTAGATTTCATCTATGTAAGTTTGTTGCAAAGCTTGAGTTTGATCTCTTGTCATCAATTTTTTGGCTTTGGTTAAATTTATTGGTGTCTTGATTTTCTGCCAAAGAAGTTTTGGTTTTTGTTGATGTTTAACATTCTGTTATTGGATGAGGTTGATGCTGAGATTCAAACTAGAGTTGCTCAAGGTGATGTTTACAACGAGGAAGAGGCGCAACCATATGTGTTGGGTGGTTATCGTAATGAGATAGAAGAGACTCAACACTCAAATGGAATTACAATTGTTCAAGTTACAAATGAGTGGACTAGATTTAGGGATAATCTAGCTTATACTATTTACTATTTACTTATTTATTGATATTTGTATAATATTTTCTTTTATGATTTGTGTATCAATTCGATGTTGTTTCAGAACTACATATGACGTGATATAATTTGTACATAACTATATTCATGTTTAATTATCTTGTATTTGAATTATATTGGATTATGTATACTCCATATAAAACTATTTTATATGTCAAAAATAAGAAACATGTTATCATTGCTTGATTATGTTATTATAATTTGATAGGTCGGTAGTGGATTTCCACTTTTGTCAATAAAACAACACATTCGTCAACAAAGTTGCAACCAAAAATAATAATGTCAAACACGCCTACACGTGGCCACCCTACAACTCGCTTCATGGTTAAGTTGAAATATCTTATCACACTTTGTATATGTTTGAAACATTCAAATTCATTTTGTTGTACCAATAATAAGTGCTCATTGTATCAAAATTGTCGTACTCACCATAAATTTTCGTGCTCTAAGATTGAAAATGTGACTCACTTGAAACTTGAAACTTGAAACATAATAAACTCATTATATATACTTATACGTGAAAATAAAAAAATAAGTTACAAATATTGTCTATGACAATATATTCAAATTTTGAGTGTACATGTGTAAGATTCTAATGTAGCTAACTAAGTTAATTATTTTAATTATAATAAAACTCAGGATTCTTTCGAGAACAACCAATTCAAACACAAAAATCAGGCTTGATGAATTGTAATTAAACATACGCCATATAGGAGAGTGATCCCAAACTAAAACTAAATCTTAGCCATTAGATTAGAAGATCTAGTGATTGAAATAATGTCACATGGATTATATTTTTAATTAAAAAAATTAATAAATAAAATTAGAGGGTATTAATGTTTAGAGGGTATTAATGTTAATTCCCTCTCATTAAAATCATCTTAAAACTTTAAATTTACGTAACTCTCTTGATTTAAATTATTTTTTCGCAAAAAATATATCAAATTAAAGATAATTTTATAAGGATTCCAACGAGATCTCAATTGCATTTTAACATACGACATTCGGATGATGAAATTTGATATTTTTTATTTTAGTTTTCGTAAATGTTGATAACCAGATTTTATCAACAAATACATGTAAAAATCTCAATAAAACCATGTAAAAACCTCAATAAATATGTGTTGATATTTTCTTGTACTAGTGTTGATATTCTTATGTCATATTGTTGATATTTGTAATACACTATGTTGATATAAAAAAACATTCACGAAAATTATCATATGATAACATAATGACGATATTACCCTTTTGTTGATATTTTGTCTACTATTTATTGAGATTATAAGATTTAATCTTATCCATTTATTTTAAAATATAAGGTTGGAAATTTGATCTTTATTTTGAATTAAGGTGCTGTAAGCATTAGAATATGACCATGTTATATGGTTAAATCAATTATAGTGAGGATTTTGACCACATTAAAATATTTTTCTTCAAGTTAAAATCATTATAGCGACAATTCTGTAAAATAAACTCGCCAATTGCACGATCAAGATGTTTATATTTGTACTTACGCGAAACATGTATTCAATTGGAATAATAACAACCTTTTTATTTTGAGGCATATCGCAAAACATAGATATATTTTAAAAATTACATGTAATTAATTAATTAAGAAAGAAGATAGGAGGAGAAATTATTTGTTGAAGTGTGTGATGATGAGGTGATGTGACTGGTGGACCACCGACATTAGCCGATCAAACCGACTTCCCACAGACATAGTTACGTTGGTTGACTTTCCTTTCCGAAAGTGGTCATACCTTCTTATATTATTAATTTATTATACTACAAGTTTCTATTGGCCATTTTATGACTAGTAAAAAATTCATTATTTCTAATATAAGTATTACTACTATTAAGTGATGATCCAATCAATTATAATTAAAAAAAATAGAAGGACAAGAGAATATGATTGATTGGACATAGACAATATGTTTGAATACTCGGAACCGCTCAATTATTATCTCCTACCTGTTTAAAAATAGACGTGTTCTTTTCGGCACAAAATTGCAAGTTATTTCTATCTTAAATAGCCAAACTGATCATATTATTATTATATATCTATGCCAAAGTATTTTTACATGTTGGTCTGAATTTGATTTTTTCAGAATATGTTTTAATGGGAATACAAATAATTCAATGATTTAGTTGAACTATTTGATTTATTTATTATTTTAGGGAAAGATCTAAAGTGTGAGTTCGCATTTAGAATCGTTACTTGTGATTGGTGATTCATTATTAAATTAATACATTACTTTGTGCTGTCTTGTGTTGGTTTTAAAATATTTGTTTTTTATTTTTTATTTTTATGCTATTAATCTTGTATTTTTATTAGAACTTCCGTGATGGCTTAGAATATCGACGCAATGCGTAATAAAATAATTAGCCAACCTTCAATCAGTGAATATCATTCGTTTTTTAATTTAGAAGAATTTCGAGCCTCGAGTTGCTATCAATTCCCAATTATAAATTTGGTCTTGACGAGGAATAAATTATTGTTTTGACTTCGAGATTCAAAATTAAAAAAATATGCAAATAAAATTCGAAGGGTATGTACTCGTAAATGTAACAAAAAATCAACATGTTTTAATTAAGGATATTATTATAGACGAAGTCTCCTACGAAAACGTTTTGTGTAAGAATGCATTGAAAAGCACTAAGTCAAGATTTATAAATCTCAACTAGAATTTATTGTTACTATAGTATCTAATTTTTATTAATTTATTATAATTAGTTTTTATTTCCAGATTTATCAAGCGACAACAGGAGATCACCTCTTAATTATAAGGAAATCCCCATAAGATAAATTAAAAAATGTAAATTGCATTTATATGTATGGAAGTAAATGGGTTACATGTCGCTAAAACTTTGGGCTTTCGGAAGTTGGAGGTAGAGAGTGATAGTTTTGTCGGACTTTCTATGATTATGGAGCTCCTTGAGGTATCCATCTGTTGTCGGGCAATTGTGCACAAGGTACAAGAGTTATTGAAGGATTTTGATTCAGTGGTGATACAACATGTGCACAGAGAAGAGAATTTTGCTGGTAACTTTATGTCATATTATATTTATAGGTTTCAAAGAGGAATGCATGTGTTAGAAACAATCCCTATAGAGCATCGCAGTTGGTTGTTGCATGATAGCATATGCGTTTCTTATATTCGGTAGTTTAATTTATTTTCAGGCTCTGCCTGCGGTTAGTTACCAAAAAAAATCCGGGAAAAAATTATATTGTTGTATGCATGTTTCAAAATTGTAGTAGTACTTATTTTTCTTCTCATGCCGCCGTCCTTTCACTATACATTGTCTAACAAAATCCGCAATTTGGTAAGGAAATCAAACGTTACATTATGAATTATGCTCATCATTGTTGCTTAAATAATCCACATGTATTCTACTTATGAATTTGTCGTGGAATTATTGATAAATGGGGCATGAAATGTGGACGAGGATTGAGAGGTAGGCTTTAATTTGGAGTATGAACATTGGATTAATACAATTAAATGATGCAATTAATGCCAATATAGGTTCATAAATTTCCACAATATAGGCATACAAGGTCTACGACTACTATTATAGGCAGCACTACTCGATTCATACATCAGTAGGGGCCTGATTAAATGAAGATCCTCGAGATTTAGTAACATAAAAGGATAAATCAAATTCCAATCTATTGCTATTTTTTATTCCCTTTATTCCAACAAAAGATAATCATCCTTTTTTCAATATTCGCTTTTTACTATAGTGTATAATTATTTTGATAGTTTGAAAGCTTTTGCTTGTTGTTGGACTTACAAATAGCGTTTTATGGTGAGCAGTAAGCTCAATAGCAAGTGAAACGAATTAATATTAGTTTATAAAATTATAAGCTTCGATCAAATTTTGGTATATAATCCATTAATATTAAATTTGATACTCCATCCGCACATAAAAAGTAGTCTCAATTGTGGACAATACGAGTTTTAATGAGAAAATTGGTAAAGTAAGACAGAAGGAAAAAAAACAAGTCAAAAACAAGAAAGATAGAGAGAAAAAATAGGTAAAGTATGAGAGAGGAGAGGACATCCCAAAATAGCAAAATGAGATAATTTTTCGTGGACGGATGGAGTATAAAATATCACAAATTTTACATTCCTTTTGTTATTTCTCACGGCGGGTCAATTACCATATCCGACTAACATACGTGACTTTTGTTACAAACTTAATAAATGGTCAAAATATCATATACGTTTCACGAATGCTCACGCAGAATAAGTTTTTGTCAAAAATATCTTATTTGGATCGATTTGGGAAATAAGAAAAAAAAAAATTTAAGTTTATGATATTTTGGACCAATTCTAATGTTTGTGAGATATAGCAAAATTTTGCTAAATTTTTTTTATTTTTAAAGACCAATATCACAAATAAAAATAGCCTTAAAAAACAGAACATGGTGTAAAAAAGCATCAGTCAAGAGATCAATACATAAAATAAGTCACATAAGCATACTAGCTAGCCCTTCAATCAAGAGAATCAAAGTGACACCAACCTCTCATCCGAGTATGACTACATCAGAAAAGCCTTCTTTTCTCAAACTCCCAACTATTTGAACCCTTTGAATGTGACCTTATTTCAAAATGTCCCATTGAACCAACAAATGACATTTTATAACTAACTCAATCTAAAAATATTAATAACTCTTGTTAAGTTCAAATCAACCATACCTTAGCCACGGCAAGATGATCAAATAAATAGATCCTGCTCCATTTATTAGACGAGGTGACTCCATTCATTAGAAACATTATAATGGACGACTTCATATCCCTCCATAGTCCAAACTAAGGTATTTGTGTTTGACTTGAACTATTAATTTATAAATACTAGTAATAGAGAGGAGAAAAAAAGAACAAATGAGAGTTAGCCAGCACCTCGTACGGAACAAAGATCGCAGATAATGGGCACGGCCATGGCGCCGCCCTTGGGGCTGAGATGGTTGGATCCTATTGGCCTCTAGTTGGTTCCATTTTTTTCTCAACAAACCCCACTACTTTTTTATGTTTATATTTAACTCGTCTCTATCACCAAACACACACATATTATATGCCGTGCCACTAACGTTCGTATCCTAGTGAAATTATTTTGTCCTAATTCAAATAAATTCGTTGTTATGCCACTTTAATTTTGGAGATAATTTTGTTTACAACTTGAGTACGTAGATATAGTTATTAACTTGGCATTATCATAAATGCAAATTCTATACAGTATATTGTACTCCCTCCGTCCCCCATTAGGAGTCATGGTTTGACCGGGCACGGGTTTTAAGAAATGTAAAGAAAAGTTGGTTGAAAAAGTTAATGGAATGTGGGACCCACTTTTTTATATTGGTTTTATAATAAAATGTGAGTGAAGTAAGTTAGTGGAATGTGGGACCTACTACTATTTATGGTAAAAATGAAGTGTGACTCTTAATTGGGGACGGACCGAAATGAAAAAAAGTGACTCCTAATGGGGGACGGAGGGAGTATAACTTAAAATTTCTCAACACAATATCAACACAGTGTAAAATATCAAGATTTTGATGTCAACACAATATCAATACAGTATCAGCACAATGTCAATACTGCATTAACATTTTTTGTTGCTATTATTTTATCATCTATTGACATTTTTTAACAGTCCAGATCATAGTTTGAAGTTTGTACAATATTTAGAATTTGCATTTGATTACATCTATATTTAATAGTAGTACTACTAGTAAAAAGAAAAAAAGAAAATTGAAAATTCAAATATATTTTCGTCTACAAATCTAAAATTAACTAATTTTTAATAAAATTAGATTAACAGCTAACTATTTTTGAAACTTTTCATTTCTATATGAAGTTTTTCTTTAGTATAACTAAAAAAATTTAGTATCTGAAAAAATAGTACAGTAAAATAAAAGAGAATAAAAGGAGGACGTGGAGTAAAAGCAAGGACAGTAGAAAAAAAAAGAGAAAATCAGTAAGAAAAACAAAAAAGATGAAACCCGCGTGGAGCCCATCAACAACCGCGATGCTTCTTCACACGCCAAAAAAATATCTTTAATCTTCTCTTCATATAAATCCTGCGATTTCCATTCCTACTCTTCCACACTTCCCTCACGAATACAGACTAATCTTCCATCTTTCTCTCTGCAAAATATTACTATTTCCAAGCACTCCCATTTTGGCATTCATTGTTTTTTTCTCAACAGCCGCTCGCTCTCTTATATTTCATCATTCAAGATTCTTGTTTGTCAGCTGATTCAATCTCCCAGAGAGTTTTAGCATCTGAGATTTGAGATTTCATCAAGAATTTTCACTCCTCAAGAAAACAGAGCAGAGGTCTTTTCTTCTAGATCATTCTAGATGGATTCTTCCAAACATAAAGGAAAATCGAAGAAGACGACAGGAAAAGGAAACGCCATGGATTTCGATGGAGACGTAGCTCTCGATGATGCTTCCTTTTCAAACCGGCCTTTCAAGAAAGTCAAGAGCCCCGACCGCCGCCAGAATTCATCATCTTGGACGCCTCCGCCGCTTCTCCCCGCAATGACGTTTCCGCCGCCGTATTTCCCCTTCTCGACGGAGAATCCGACCCCAATGCTCCGGCCGCAGCAGCAGCAAATGATCTCATTCGCGCCGCATTACCAGCAAAACACGGCGTTCCCGCCGTATTTTGCTGGGGAGGCTGCTGCTGGCACGCCTCCCCAGCAGCAGCAGCTGCTGCAGTACTGGAGCGACACGCTCCATCTGAGCCCGAGGGGGCGGACGATGATGCTGAGCCGCCTCGAGCAGCACGGGCGGATGCCCCTCTCGGCGACGAAGCTCTACCGGGGCGTGCGGCAGCGCCACTGGGGCAAGTGGGTCGCGGAGATCCGCCTCCCCCGCAACCGCACGCGCCTCTGGCTCGGCACGTTTGACACGGCTGAGGACGCCGCCCTCGCGTACGACCGCGAGGCATTCAAGCTCCGCGGCGAGAACGCGAGGCTCAACTTCCCCGACCTGTTCCTAGGGAAGGAGGCGCCCCAGCCGGTAGCAGCGACGGACGATGAGGAGGCTGTACCTGATCCGCCGCTAATGCCAGTAGCGGCGGATGAGGCAGAGGAAGAGCCCCCGCCTTGTGCACCTGCGGATGGCTCGTCCCCACCATCGTCCGAGCTTGTGTGGGACGACATGCCAGAAGCATGGTTCGACACGGTTCCGGTGGGGTGGGGCCCGGGGAGCGCGGTGTGGGACCATTTGGATTCGAATAATAATTTGATGCCTCCTCCAAAACTTCCTCCATATGAGTATATTAAGCATCAAGACTCTGAAAATCATTCAGATGCACAGAAACAGAACAACAGAGATTCATCATCATCATCTTCTTCTTCTTCTCAACCCTTCTTCTGGACCTAACTCTCTCTCTCTCTCTCTCTCACACATACACACGCATACATCATGAACAAGTAAAGGAGAAACATCTTTTAAGTCATCTCCTCTTCAATTCTTTGAGGGCTGAATATTAGAGGCCAATCAATCTGCATGGGCATGTGATTTTGTGTGACTACTTTTAGTTTATCAGTTGAAGTTTGTTAATTAGGGGTTTCACTGTTGTGGACAGAGTTTTGTCATCTCTTTTTCTTTGTGATTTTATCCATCATTGTTTCATTAGATCTTTTTTTATTTTGATCTAAGGGGAGATGGAAATCAATCAGTTTTTCATTTCTGTTTAAATTATTAGTGTGATTACTTATTATGGTAACTGTTGCATTCAATATTTTATATTGTTTTGATTAAATTCATCATTGTAAGCATGATTAGTGTTATTGCTTTCCCATTTCCCAACAAATAGGAAGGAGTAACTCGTGTTTTTTCCATGCTCAGATTATCCAAATTCATTTTACTATAAATATAACATCAAAAATTGGTTTCCTCCAATTATTTATCAAATTCAAATTTAAAAGAATATTCTTTATTTATACATTTTTTAAAACGTTCACAAAATCTCAAGAAGTGATTTATGTATGTTTTAACTTTTAATATAAACCTAAAAATAACTATTTATTCGTCCAAAACCCCAAATGGGATGGTAAATTGAGTTAGCATTGCAGCTATTTTCAATCACACTGCAAGACTATTTATGATATTTTTAAAACACCCACAGCCATATCATTAATATATCACTTCCCTGAGGCGTATATCATATTTATATAAAATCATATGGTAGATGAAAATTGACTGAAAAAACTTGGTTTATTTTTCAAACAACCCAACCTTCAATCAATTCAAAAAACAACCCAACCTTCAATCAATACATTAAATATTAGTACTACTATTTGAGATTATCAAAATCGAGACTGCTTAGTTTTGACATAACAACCATAAATGTGGGATTAGTAATCAATATTAAAATCATGAAAAACAGAAAACATAATGGGCATGCGTTCCAAACTTAATCTATTTGTTAATCCCTTAATTAGTGTAAAAAAATTGTTATGGGTGTGCTGAGGTGGGGCCAATAACCGACCCATGAGATCATCTTAATTTCTTAATTGCGACGTCAAGATATCTGCTTAAAGATAATGATATGATTAAAAACAAAAATACACTATCAAACTACTTACACATATCTAATTCTTGGTCTTCTTCTCATGGACCTATTCACGCCCAACATTGATATCATTGGGTGTCCCCCAATTTTCTTTTCTATTTATCAGTTTGTGAAGAATAAGTATTGAGCATTTAGATAAAAGGAATGGGTCCAAAAATTTTTTTGTACTATGAGATAAGCCTAGGACAAGATAATGAGGCATGCAAATTAAGTTTTTATCTAATTGTCACAAATACTTCATAGATGAATTTTATTTTTATAAATATATATACATAAGAATCTCCATTACTTGTTGACAAATGAATTTTTATTTTAATTCATATCTCCTTCATTGTGTGTACAACAAATACTAAAACCACTACAACAACAACAAAAAAACCATTAAGAATATTTTTTAATACAATTAAGGACGTTAATTTGTGTTTCTAAATATACCATCAACGCTTTAAAAGACATCCTTGTTGGTGTCCCAACTAAAATTAGAGGACGCAAATAGAAGTATCCTAAAATGACAAAAGTTAAATTAATTTATCCTTAATTTAGAGACGTTTTCTTTTGTGTGCTAAATTGTTGTTATTTTTTAAAACTTTCTAACGCAAGTGATTGCGTCTCAATTTTGTGTTCCTAAAAGATAATTTTATTTTAGTTAACATACTAAGATTTTCTTGATATGTATTTAATCAAATAAACATAAAGTGTGAATATAATTAGTACTACTATATTTATAATTTTAACTTGAGACGCAAGAATGGTAATGGAGTGGTTGTGACGACTACTTGTACAAGAAGCCGATGTTTAATGTTGTGATAGACATTAATTATTGATGATCCATTCTGATCATGAAGATTATCTCAAGGTATTTCAAGACAAAGATTTATTAATTATTAATCACACAATGTCAAAGTAAGTAATGTTTTTTAATTGGATGTAAACTGCTTTCGAGGTTCAAATCGAAGGATAACTAAGGTTAGTGCCGCCCACACTAGATTAGTTGTACTTTCCTTTTCAATTTAGATAACAAATTTGATTGGTTAACCTTTAATTGAGCCAATTAATATAGCTATAAGCTTCGTGAGGCCCTCCTCCCCTTAGTCCCCTATATCGTTGATTATTCACTTCACCTATCCAATTTAATATCAAGTTGGAACAAGATAATGGAAATGAATTAAAGAAAAACAAAAAAGACCAAAACAAAAGTTATCTCGACTTAATTTTATTCAAATTCACACTTTACTCCAAATTTCAAGGCTAATCCAAAGTTTTGAAAAGTTGGCTAATATTTCAACTTTGTGCGAAAGAATTGGATTCTTTTAGCTATTATTAAGCTATGGACAAATAAAATGCAAACCAATGCTTTTGTCTTACTTATCTTTAAATTATGTATGATGGGCTTTTTCATTAAGGTCCATAATACAAATTCCATAAAGCCCAGCCCATAACATTACAATAAGAATATTGGCTTCTAGTTCTAATAGGGTAGTTCAAATTTTTTAGATGTAAATACTAACTAATCCTACCCTTATTTTTCAATATTATTGAGAAATATAAGTATATATTAATAACTTAATTCTCACCCTCACGGACAAAGAATATTTATTTTCAATAAATTATTTTCTACTTTAAAAGTACTTTATCGGTCCCAACTAAATTGATTCAAAACTTTTAAATACGGAGATTAGAATAAATTAAATGATGGAATAAAAGAGTAAAAGTGATTAGATATTTTATTTTTTATTAAAATGAAATAAACTTAGTTAGTACGTTCCAAAATTAAATATCACTCAAATTTAGTTAGGACAAATAGAGCAGTAATGTATATAAGATTATAAGTGGCTATTAATTAGACATTTCTCAACTAAAATATGATTACGATTCACAACCAAGCTTTTTTAAGTGGTTATGGAATCAAATCCGACAGAAAACTCGATCATTCTATCGAGAAATGATGTTAAACAATATGACTGCTTACATATATTTAAAAAAGAAAATATGAATGAAAAATTCAAATATTTTGTAAAATTTAAAAATGTCAGTTTAAATTATTGTTATTTTTACTAAAATAGAACAATAGTTTATGTTTTGGCTCTGAATTTTCGTAGAATGAACGAAAAAAATAAATTGATAGTCTTAATTTGTATTTAGAATTGGTAGGAGATGGTATTTTATATGGGAAGTGATAATATTTAATTATACAAATATCCATTTTTCGCGTCATCGATGCCCGAAACTACGCGAGTGGATTTACTTAAAAGATAGGAATATTTCCAGAATTAATAGAACAAAAATATGAAGTCGAAGTAAGCAGATAAAATATCATAAAATATTATCTAGACAAATAAAATTGATAGAGAAAATCTAAACTCGAATTCTGATTGGGCGAAGGCAGCAGCATCAATCCTTCAATCCACCTTATCCTTTCCCGCTTTAATTTTCCCTCTTTACGCGACACCAATTTTTCACTCCCAAAACCATAAATCTCCAATTTCAGACAAAATCATCTGAAATTTCGAAAATTCGACACGAATTCTACAGATATCTCCATGGCTCTTCAAGCAGCTACGTTGTTTCCCTCTACTCGTTGCCTTTCGAAAGAGGTACAGAAATGTGTGTGAATTCCGCGGATTTTCTCTGTAGCAACTGAAATTGAATAAGTTTGTGAATTTTGATTCTGATTTTGTGAATTTTGTTTAATTTTGATGTTGTTAGAATAAGGGAATTGCAATTAAAGAGACATCTCTCTTTGGAGCTGCGTTGCCGGCAGGAATTAAAGCTGAATTTAGCCCATCTTTGTACAAGGTAATTCCATTTTTATGCCTTCATTTTGATTCGTATCTATGAAAAATAAGCATTTAGTTTTAGGCTGGGAATTTGTTGTTAAATTTGTTTTCTCTAAAATGTTTAGAATAAATCTTCTTAATGTGCAAAAAATTAGTAATGACTATAATATTCTATTGTTGAGAAATTGACAATTAGGGAGTATTAGTATGTTTTATTGTGTTGTGATTTAGGAGTTGAGGAAAAAGGTATCAAATGGAGCAATCAGGGCACAAACAGCAGCCACAGCTCCTGCCGTGAACCAGGCCTCCTCCGAGGCGAAGAAAACCCTACGCAAGGGCTGCGTTGTCATCACTGGCGCCTCATCGGGGCTAGGCCTTGCTGCAGCCAAGTCCCTGGCCGAGACCGGGAAATGGCACGTGATCATGGCGTGCCGGAACTTCCTCAAGGCCGAGCAGGCTGCAAAGTCGCTCGGCATTGCCAAGGAGAACTACACCGTGATGCACCTCGACCTCGCCTCCCTCGACAGTGTCCGCCAGTTTGTCGAGACGTTCCGCCGCTCCGAGAGGCCTTTGGATGCTCTAGTATGCAATGCTGCGGTTTACCTCCCGACAGCGAAAGAGCCGACTTTTACGGCTGAGGGCTTCGAGCTGAGCGTCGGCACCAACCATCTCGGCCATTTTTTGCTCGCCCGCCTCCTTCTCGATGACTTCAAGAAGTCGGACTTCCCACAGAAGCGCCTCATCATCGTTGGCTCCATTACAGGTATCAGTATTACTAGTTCACGCACTATTGCTTCTATGTGCGAATAGTTGGATTCGTATTCGATTTTTTGCTAAAACCAAATGGGACCAAATAGAATAATCCGACAACTAACAACCGAAACTGAAAAAATCTAAAAACCCAAACCGAACTCAATATTTCAGTTTGGTTCGATTCGGTTATTTGGACTCTGAATATTTTGCTCTCCCCTATCAGAATAGGCGAAAAACAGGTCCTTGAACTAGTTCTGCTGTTGCAGGGAACACCAACACTTTGGCTGGGAATGTGCCTCCCAAGGCGAATCTTGGTGATCTGAGGGGGCTTGCCGGAGGTCTGAACGGTGTTGGAAGCTCCTCCATGATCGATGGTGGTGAATTTGACGGGGCGAAGGCCTACAAAGACAGCAAGGTTTGCAACATGCTGACGATGCAGGAGTTCCACAGGCGCTACCATGAAGAAACCGGCATCAGCTTCGCCTCACTCTACCCTGGCTGCATAGCCGAGACCGGTCTGTTTAGGAACCATATTCCCCTGTTCAGGATTCTGTTTCCACCATTTCAGAAGTACATCACAAAGGGCTACGTGTCGGAGAAAGAAGCCGGAGACAGGCTTGCACAGGTAGGTTGCCAATGGTGACGTTGTCATTATCGTTGTTGTTGTTATTGATGATGATGTCTGCATTCTTGAAACTGATTACTGTGGTGGTTCAGGTGGTGAGTGATCCGAGCCTGTCGAAATCGGGGGTGTACTGGAGCTGGAACAGCACCTCAGCCTCGTTCGAGAACCAGCTGTCCAAAGAGGCGAGTGATGCAGAGAAGGCGCGAAAGCTGTGGGAGGTGAGCGAGAAGCTCGTTGGGCTGGCTTGATGCGGTGTCGGACAGTTGAGGAGGCAGTTAGTTAATGATGAGCAACAAGTGGGGAAAAACCAGTCTCACCTTCATTCGAACATTGTCCAGAATTAATGTTTTACTGTTAAAGAAATTAGCATGCGTGAGCAAATGAGTTGTTACAGAGATGCAGAAAACAAGATGATCCCTTATTCAAAGGCAATGGGGCAGTGCCCTCTCTGTAAACATGTGAGTTTTTTTTTGTACTTGCTTAATGGAGAAAACGTTGCTATTTATAATGATCTTCTATGCTTAGACATGAACAAGATTTGACATGTTTTAGATACTCCCTTTCAATGTCACACAACAAATGACTGTATAAATTGTTTTGGAGGATTCAATGTGAACTAGTGCAATAGAACAAGATGCATGATAGTACAAAGAAATCCCAGCTCAACACAAAAACAAATAACCTAGTGCAAGTGTAGCAGCGGTAAAAGTAAAACCAATCAAGAAACTAATTCTTCAACAGCAGCAAAGATAAACAAGCAAATCCATCAAAATAGAAAGCAAAGATACCAACAAAAAACTATGATTGATCCACCAATGTCAATTTAACTGTAAGATGTCAGCATTCACAATCATATTCCTATATCATCTAATGCTTTAGCAAAATCAGAAGTAACACTAAACTCATCACTGAGGTAAATGAATTAGTTTTTGCCATTTTCAGCAACATGATCTTCTTTCCCTATAGCGACCACCACCTTTTTCAAGATAAACTCCGTAGACTGATGGGAATGCTCCACTGCCTTCGATATCCCCTGCCACTTCTCTCCGTGCTTTGGGTCTGCAGCGACGCACCTGTTCAGCACATCCCTCTGGTTATCCTCCCCACCATGCTGGAGCTCGAATTTGTAGTACAGTGCCCAGAAATCCCCAATATCCGGAGCAAGTGTCACAGCCCTATTAAACCATGTTCTAGCCTTATCGACCTTCCTATCATGCCAAAATATCTTCCCCACAGCAGCGAGGACATGAGGGTCGTCGCCACATTTCTTGTACGCATCCCTGCTCTTTGTCTTCTGTTGAGGCCGAGGAGCCATCTCTATTGAAGCAGCCCAGAGGATACCACTGGTCGGGCATTCTTGCAACGCCTTCGCCATCAATATTTCGGCTTCCTTCTTCTGACCATGTCGAGACTCAGCTCTCACTGCAGCAAGCCAAAGCTCGGGCGTTTGAGGGTTTTTCTTCCTAGCCATTGTCAGAACAGCGCGGGCTTTGCTTAATGCATTCACCTTCTCCTCCAAGTGAGCAAGTGAGAGCCATAGAGGAATACACTTGGGGCAGTGCTTCAACCCCAGCTCGTACGCATCCTTGGCTCGTTCCAAGTTCGCAAGACGCTCCTCCAACTGCCCCAGCATCAGCCAGAGCTTGAAAAACGAAGGAAACTGCTTCAGCCCTTCATCAAGCAACCTCCTCTCCTCTGCAATGTTGCCCAGTTCTCTCTCAACAATGGCAGACTTCATCCATACTCTCTCCGTTCCTCCCCTCTCTCGGGCCTTTGCAAGAAGCATCCTCGCCCTCTCTGGCTCATGATTCTCAAACTCAAGCTTGAATGCAGCAAGCCAAATCTCCTCGGAGTTGGGAATTGCAGCATATGCTTCTTGAAGAATCGCCCGAGCTGCAGGCACATCCCCAGCAAGCCATTTCTCCTTGGCACCCATGAGCCACAAAACTTCAGCATGTGGTATGTAAGTAACAGCCTTCCGGAGCAGAGCATCGAGAGATTCCCGAGTGCCATGGCTCTTCTCAAGCTGAGCAGCCTTCAGCCATATGCTCTTCTTTGTTAAAAACACAGTTAAAGCATGGGCATAGATGGCCCTCGCCGTCTCAATAGAGCCTCTCTTCTTGCACTCTTCTGCATCAGCAACCCAAGTTCTCTTCCTATCTTCTTCTTCCACCCCAACCTCAACCGTGTTGTGGATTATAGCTTGACAGGTAGCAACAGAACCAGCTCTTTCAGCTGCTTCGGCCTCTTTCATCCACATTTCTCTATCGATCTCAACGCCTTCCCTCTGCAAAGCTCGAATACCCCTCTCGATAATCTTCCCAACCATGCTAGTATTCCCATTAGCTTCTTCCAACTTGGCAGCAGTGATCCATATAGCCGGCTCCTTCGAAAGCTTTTCCCTCGCTTTATTCAGCACTTTCTTCGCATTATCGTAAGTTTCTAGCCTAGCAAGTGCCAACCACAGCTCAACATGCAACGGGCAGCATTCCACAGCCCTCTGCAACAAAAGCCTCGCATCTTCCTCATTAGCAAGCTCAACAACCGCCTTCCAAAGCCTCACAGAGTCCGGTATATGCTCAAGCCCTTTCCTCAATACTCTACTCTTATTCACATCCTCCAACTCAAGCTTCGCTGCTTGCATCCATAACTTCACTGAATTAGGAATCGCCTTCACACCTCTTGCAATCACAGCCTTCGCATCAACATGAGACGCCAAACGGCACGCCTCTAACCACACATCCTCGCTTTTAGGGCATTCTTCGCACCCTTTCCTAATCAAATTCTGTGCAGCCTGAAGCTTCCCGGCCACCTCTTCTAACCTAGCGGCGGCAATCCAGCCATGAGGGTGTTTCGGATTCGTCTGCGTTACTGATTTCAGCAGCAATCGAGCCTTGTTTATATCAGACACCTCTGCATCACTAGTGATCTTCATACTCTTCAAATCTGTCAAGTAACCTTTAGGATCCACCACAGTCAATCCAGAGACTGAATCGGACAACCTATCGAGCTTCAATGACAACACAGTTCCTCTCCCTTCACCGACAGCAGTCAAATCGGTAACCGGAGTCTGTGCCCATGGCGTTTCAGTCCCACCAGCCGCCCTGCTCTTCGGATCCAAAGCACTCACGTGCTCCTTTTCCTGCCGTGCCTTCTCTAACAGCGTGTCTGGTACCGGAACGAAACTTTCGAATCTCTTCTTCTTGTTCCTCTGAGAATAATCCCCGATCTCCGGTATGCTATCCCACTCATCGGTCGATAATGTGTACAATTTCCTCTTTAAATCAGCAAACTGCTCAGTGATCTTCGGATTCGAGGCTCGATACTTCTCAATCTCCTCCTTCAACCTCGCCTCCCTTCTATCTTTCCTCCGCGAATCCATCCTATTATCAATCGCCTCCCAAACAGCATCAGCTTCCTTATCCTCATCGTCGTACTCCGCAGAAGCAAACAATCCGGCATCATTCCCTTCGAATTCATCGAATTTCTGATTCTCGTCATATCCCTTTTCCTCAGCCTCCTCCTCCTCTTCCTCCTCGCCGGCTCCCTTCCCCCGGCCGCGGCCGACGCCAGGCGCCCCAGGTGCGCCGATCGCCGCAGCGGATCTGTCGGGCAAGTCAGGGGCAGCTCGGGCAGGACCGATATCAGATCGGGTGGTGAAACCGGTGGCGCCACGGCCCAGCCCGGCGACGTAATTCGGAGGTGGCTTGGTGTTGAGGAAGTCGGTCCTGGCTTTTGGAGCCACAGGCGCTTGCATACCGCCGAGGAGAGGGATGTGTAGGGTTAGGGTTGAATTTGGGGAAACCCCCAGATCGGACAGGAAAACGGCGTCGTTTCCTTCGGTGGAGAGGAGGCGCGGCGAGAGATAGAGGCGCTGGTGGGAAATTGGGATGAGGTGGTGGCGATGGAGATGGAGGTGAAGGTCCCGCAGAGTGGTGGTTGAAGGATTGAGATTGACGGTTAGGGTTTTGTTGAAGGGGGATTGGACATACACCATTTTAGGGTTTAATCCGTGTTTGAAAATTGGTGGCAATAGGAATTTGAGAGGGCTGTGTATGTGAGTGTGTGAAAAATAGGGGAAGAGGAAGTCGGAGAGGGTGGAACGACGCCGACGCTGACGCCGACGCCGGAGATGATGAAAACAGCTTTTCCCGACGAGAGAGTGTGACAAAAAATAGGGATTGGGGAACTAAAATAATTAATTAATCTTACTAGGGGCCTAATTTTATACTTAAATCAAATTCTGATAAATTAAAAAATAGTATTCCTATTATTATAATCAATTCTAAATATTACTTCCACACAGATAGGTATGTAAATTTAAAATATAAATAATTACTCATACTAGTATAATTTCATTGAAATCAAATTCTAAAAATCAATTCAAAATAGAGGTAAGTTAATGAAAAATAATTATAGTGTTGCTATATTATGCATATAAAACTTGGAGGCTAAGTAAATTTATTTTGATATTTATTTATTTCTTAGTAGATGGATAGATATTAATTTTTTTTTCATTTTACTAAATTAGAGTTTTTTTATACTTTCTTTTATTCTAGTTTTTTTTTTAGTTTTTTTTTTCTATAAGTTTAGACTTTTCTTTTACATATATAAAGGCCTCATTTTTAAACTAAAAATACATACCTTCGAAGATTAATTATGAGTTTTTAATACACAATTGATATGTAAGATAAAATAATCAGTAGAATAAAAAAAAAAGATGAAAACTAAATGGATAGAGTAAAATAGAGAGGAAGAGAAAAAATAGTGAAAGTGGTGTTAGTGGATTGCGTGGTTCACGTCCTAAAATACAAAATTTGAACAGTTTCAATTTTAAAGGACAATTCAAAATAGACACAGGTCTTATTAAAAATCCATTCCCGATAGAAGGTAGGTAAATTGACAAATAAATAATACTATTGAAAAATAAATAATACTACTACTCCCTCCGTCCCGGCTAAGATGACACATTGCTTAGCCGGCACGTGATTTTAGGAGTTATTGGTTAAAGTGTTTAATTGAAGAGAGAAAAGGTGGGTGTAAGTATTAAACTAGAAAGATAAAGAAAGATAGATATTTTAATAGGAGTGAGAAAAAGTGATTGAGTTTATTAATTGGAGAGAGAAAGTTTCCAAAAAAAGAAATGTGTCATCTTAGTTGGGACAAACTAAAAAGGAAAACGTGTCATCTTAAGCGGGACGGATGGAGTAGTAGTCAGTACTTGTATAATTATATCATGTCAAATTATAAAAATTAAGTAGTTGGGACTGGTCGGAGCTCGGAGGTGTATGGTGCGATGTGGTGTCCATTGCAAGGCATGGGGAGAGGGTGCCAGGTGGTACTGTAAGTGCGGGATAGAGCGCGTCGACTGTAATTGCAAGAATTTTTTTAAAAAAAAAACGAATTTATATTATTAATACTTCCAAGTGCCGGAGTAATTTATTTTTAGATCTTTTTATTTAAAAATTAATTTTAAAATTAAAATTTAGAAATATTAATTATGTCATTTTAGTGTATTAATGTCATTTTTAGGAAATTAAATTTTTGGTATTTGTAATTTACAAACTCTATAAATACCAACACATTTCACTTTATATACTTTTAAGATTTTTTATGAAGTAATTTTGTTATTTATAATTAGAAAAAAAATAAGATTAAAATTATTCGAGTAGAGTTATGGATTGCAGGAGTTGTGGCTTGCTGCAAAATAATAAAGAAGTGGAAATGCATTGTGGATGGTCTTATTTCTCTTTACATTTACATTTATTTGTTCGAATATAGATGCATACTGGAGACAAAGGGAAGTCACACGAGCAAAATTGAACTTCTCGAGGATCGAACGAGATGCTGGAGAGCGAAGTTGATCACAAAGATGTTGGCAAATAAAATAAAAATGACTAAGAGTATAATAATATTTCGCATTAGTGTAAATTAAGGAGCTTACACCACTATATAAATCTCATTGATCATTTCTCCCATCGCTAATGGTTTCATGATGAAACCCTATAATTTCTATTAGGAGATGACGAGCATCTGGTGCACAAGGAATGATATGTGTTTGCAAAAAAATTATGTTTTCAAATCGCTTGAAAGAAAACCTATGCGTAATTCCATTCTTTTGTTAGTTAAAGTTTTTGAACATTTATTCACTATAACAAATGAGTTGAAAAAAAAAATATGAAGCTTGAATATTTTTTCTCAATTATTCAATAATGAAATTTCTTTGGTGGGGTTGTATGCGATAGTATGAAAGCTAAGAAATCATGATGGATATCATCATCAGCGAGTTAAGCGATATCGTCTATTCATAAAGAAAACAATGATGTTTGGTTGAAAAACATGGGCAATATATTATACATATGAAATTTTAGACTAGATCAAAATTTCCTTGTTTTTCCATCTGATATTTTTTAACTTGCAAAACATGCAAGAATTTGACCAAAGTTTGTAATTATTCTAGCAATTGACCCTAGGTTTAATTACTACTATCAATTTCCGATTTAATGCAATTTACTTTGGTTTGGAGAAACACATTTCTAAAGCTCCATCACAGCAGTCAACCGATGGCTAATTGCAGATATAAAAGGTCAACTTTAAAGTGGCAAGAATTGTTTAATGTTTCTTATTAGCTTTGGCTAATGGCAGTGTAGTTGTGAGTTCAATAATTTATTACTGATTTTCACTTAATATAATCAATATAGTATATACTACCATATGTATGTCACGAAATCGAGATGTACTTGCTCTTACTTGCATTATTAAGTCCAAACCACCAAACAAAAATGAGGGAATTGATTATTGGAAATTTGTAGCAATCAGAAAATGGAAATCACAATATTGATGGAATTTGGATTATATTCCATCACATGGTGATGATCACACCACTATTTAATTTGTGGACATTCATGCTAGCTCCTACACTTTGGGCGTTCACATGCAATAGATTTCATATTTGATATACTGGTCCTGTTTAAATTATATTTATTTTTTCATTTCGTATATTTTGTTATCTTTCATATAGTTTTTGGAATAATATATTACGGAGTAATATTTGGCCGTTGAAAGTAAGCAGCCAAGAGCTTGATTGGTTGTTCTGCAGAGCATGTGAGTGTTGAAATTAAAAGTAGCTATTGTTGCATTCATATCTTCTGACACAAATGGACCCTACTCTCATGCCAATAAATTTCATTTTTATACTATACACAATAGTTTATAAATTATGTCAAGGAATAAAAAAGATTGAGTAGGTTAGTATGAATATTAATCGACCTATATTTTTCATTTGTTTGAAATTATAATGTTTGATATTGAATTAATAGTACTCCCTCTTATGAGATTCTTTTTTTAAAGTCTAGATTAGATCCACTTTTTTTTTCAAACATGATAGTTAACTTTGACAACCAAAAATGTTGCATGGATCAATATTATAACTTTGATTTATTTTTTAGAAAGGAGCAAACTATGGTGAAATTATGTTATTCGCACTACTAGTAAACACACAAAATATTACGAGGAGACAAGAAAGATAAAAAGAAAAGGACAGAGTGGCAAAGAAAAAATGTGTTATCCCCACATCATCACATTTTCTTCAAATAAAACAAATATCACTATATTGATATTATATTGTAATGTCACAACATACAACCATAAATTGTGCCCTCACTCAATGTAAAAGAGCACCACTCACAAAGTAGATTCATATCTAAAACCCCACTTCCAACCGCACTCTCTCCTTTGGAGAGGGCTACTACATACACTTAAAAGTTAAAACACTTATGATGCTTCACACACTACACACATTAGAGGAAAAAAATAAAAATAAAAACTTCTAGAAAATCACACAAGATATTCTGATCCTTTCTCCTTCTCCATTTCGTGTTTTATTTTATCGATTCATGCTATCGTACTACAAAACCAGTACAAGCAGATCGAATAAACCACGAAATTGGTACATAATATACAATGAAGGCTTAATTGCCCGTCTAAAGATGGGCAAAGAAAGAAAAAGTTAGCCATGGGTGTTGTAACTTTTATCGGCTACCTTTTCTTTGAAGGAATAAGAATCACACACTTAATTTTAGATACTGAAATATTAAAATATGGACTTTACCTAAATTTGACATAAAAGTTAGTACGATATCAATTGTTAAAATTGAGCCGGGAGGTGTAGGTAGCCTTCGGAGCCCAGTTCCGGGGGATCACATCCCTCGCGGACAAGGATTTTCCTGAAGATAGAGTTGTGAGCTTGACAGAGAACGGCCCTTGTAGAGGGCCGGCTATGATACACCAAGTCGCACCCCAAATGTGGTGCATCTCAACCCATTGGTTCGAGTTAGCCTACATAAAACATAAAAAGATATAAAAACATAATAATATTAGGTCAATTAAGTCCCTTTTTTTCCCCTTTTTTATACTCATAAATGAAGTGTGTGTGTGTGTGAGTGATGCACTTAGGATTGAGACATGGTATAGAAGAGAAAGTGGAGGCCTTTTCGGCCAATGGCATGGGATAAAAGATAACTGGCCTAATATATAAAGGCATGTGTCAAAAAGAATAATATTCCAAAGAATAATTATGATCAACTAAAGCTAAGTGAATCTCTTTTCTAATGGAAACCAACACATTGAGTGTCAGAGGCACGTGATGTTAGAGATCTTAAGTTCAACAAATAGATCATATTTTCACATATGACATAAAATAGAATATTTCTAAAACTGCTGAAATTTTGGAATTATGCAATACAGTAAATTTTTGTTTCTTGAATTTCATGAGATGTTTCTTTAAAAGAGGAGAGGTTCTCTGCTATAGTGAGGTGTGAAAGTGGGAAACTTTGTGAAAGAAAAATCCATCTAGAGAAAAGGGAAAGTTCTTTGACTAAGGTGTGAATAATCAACCAAAAAATGAATTCATTAATTTTTGGGGTCACAGAATTTAGATTTTGCTTTTGTCATGTTAGACGATGTTATGCTCTGTTCATAATTCTCCATACCTAAATTCTATCCCCATTTTATCCTTTTTTTAGATATATTTTTCACCATATATTGCATAACTACTGATGTAGGTCTCACTATTTGTGACGCTACTTCAACTATTTTTTCTATTTCGCTTGTTTTACTAATTTTTACATTAAAATCCGCATCATCCGAAAAATTTCTACTTTTAAAGAAACAAAGAGTACAAACTAGGTAAAGTAGTAAAGTAGATAATGGTACCTCCCTAATGTGCATGGATCCAACATCACCATCTCCACCCTCAAACTCGACTAGCAAAGACAACCAATAATTGGTCGATCCTTCGTTAACGTGAAACGCAATGTTTTTTCCCGGATACTTGCACGGAGTCCTGTACATAATATTTCATTTAATTAATTCCTTAAACAAACAATTAATTATCAATTAGTAGAACCTAATCATAAAGTGACAAAACAGAACAACAAGACCGTTAAAAGAAGAGTGGATCACAGTGCAATTTTCCATAGCAGTACTACTATTAACGTCGATTAAAATAAATAAATAATAATATAAGCAAATTTAATCCGTGATTATAAACACACACATTACCTTCGGAAGATGACGGGGATCTCGCCGCGGTTGCGGAGCTTGCCGCCGTTGCCGGAGACGGCCATCCTGCCGAAGGCGGCGCCGCTGAGGTCGAAGTGCGTGCGGCCGCCGGAGCAGTATCCGCCGGGGCACTCGTCGGTGATGATGACCGTGACGGCGCGGCGCGAGCAGATCGAGCGGTCGAGGCAGCGCACCTTGTAGCAGGCGCCGCAGCCCTCGCCGCCCTTGAACAGCACGGGGCTCACCGCCCCCACCCGCGCGCGGAACGGCTTCACGTCCACCAGCGATCCGTATCCGCACGCGCCGCCGTCGCTGCCGTCGCCCTCGGGGCTCCCGTACCACGTCGCCGTCGCCGGAGTCCAACGCTGGTTCCCCGCCGCCGCCGCGCAGGCCGCCGCGGCGAGTAGGATGCAGGAAATGACGAAATTAGACGGAATGGGCATAATGTGGAGGCTAATTTCACGGCGGCGCGTGGAAATCGAGGCGGGAAAGTGGCGACAGTTTGGAAGGGAAGGCAGTGGAAGTGTAGCTTAAGACTGAGCGATTTCTGTGTGTGATCTTCTATATAAAGGGGGAATTTCGTGTGACGATATGGCCCATGGGGGTTTAGTTTAATTACGGTAGTGCCATTGGCTGATGGGGTGGGGCCCGGCGACAGTTAAGGCGTTAAATCCACTGGACAGCATCCACGTGTTGGGAGGGTAGTTTGGTCATTATGGAAAAGTTGATCCATCAACATTCTACCGTTATGTTGCATTATTTTGTTTTTATTTTTAATTTGTTTGATGTTGAACGCATGTGAGGAAGAGTTCTATCTTGAAGTTTTGAGGGGACCCAAAAAACGTGGGGTTTAATCTCGTTGTTGTTCTATTTGTATGATTTGGTAATTAATAAACTGTGTTCATTTTAGTTGAGGATGAGATGCACATATCGTCGAGGTGGTTAAGGTTCGAGTTTGAGTTCGAGGTATACTGATAAATTTATACACACAAATATTTATAAAATAGTAATCGAAATTCTAATTTATTTTTAGTTCATTAATATTTGATGAAATGTGTGATTACTTACGAAATAATGGTATTGGATATTGACTTTATAAGTAGTTAATCCTAATTTCTGTGTAATAAATTAATACTATAGAATAAACAAATCTTATCTAAATGGACCCAAAAACGGTTGGAAGAATAGAGTTGATGAATGCAACTACAAGCTCAACCCATACTTGTAAAATTGTTCTCAACGCAACTGAATTTGTTGATGTATTGGAATTTGGACACATCCATTTAAATACGCAAACTTCAAATTAGAAAAAAAAATTAATAAAAAAATAAAAAATAGTAGGGTAGCAAATTTGGAAGAAATCCTCATTTGAAGCATGTATAATTTCGTTGATGGAAGTGTGAGGTGATTAGCACTAGTTACTAGTTAGCATAACCGCACGTATAAGTGTATAATTATGGTCGTGGATGATGATGGTGGTAATGTAACAGGCTGCAGCTTAATAATTCCAAATATTTTTATAAATCAGTTTGTCGGTATGATTTTTACTTGCTTAATAATCAACAAATCTGCTTCGACTATTTTATTCAATTATTTATTGCCTCGTGATCATGCACTTCTCATGATCTATGGAATCGTCATCCATGAAATATGTAAATTTAAATATATTTGTAATGTGAATTATTGGGTTCAAACTAGAGTTTGTGCATGGACATGGGAATTTCAGTTTTCTTCTTATTTTATAATTTTATTCATTATTTGCCTTGTTTTTTCTTAATTTGACGGAGAAAACATTTAAATTTTTTTATGAAATTGATATTTTTAAATTCAATATAACAATTTCATGAAATACTTTTTTTATATAAATAAAAGGCTCAAACTAAAAGATGGTGAGCAACAGTTCAATAACAACACCCCAATAAAAATACAAACCAACTTAGACCAACGAAAAATTCAAGTATCAACATTAAACCAAAAGCAAAAACAGGCATCAATCACGCTGAAAACTCACACCACAAGCAACTAACCCACCAAGCAAGCAATGCTAACATAGCTTGATGTCAGTTCATCTTCTAACCCGACTCAACTCCTCATATATTTGCCCAGGTATAAAGAGAAACTCTGGACACCATCCTTTAGCCCACGAATCTAGCCTCCACAGTAAGAGTCTCTTCTCAGTTTCCCAACTTAGGACAATTTTCTCGAAAACAATTTTATTCCTAAGCCATCAAATGGACCACACTATCATATAAAAGGAGCACCTCAATCTTTTATCAAATTTGATGAAAGTTCCGTCCATCCAGCTGAGTAAGTTTTCATCAAATACTTATATAGGACGTTACAAAAATGATTTGGATTTAAAAATTGTATTGCGGTAAAACATTTTATGCATTGAATGTATACTAATTATAATCGATTATACTCCTTATCTAGATCTTTTCCTTTCTTTATTGTGCTCTAATACATGGCGTGATTATTCTCTTTCACGAAAGAGAGTATACATATTGTGAGAACTAAATATTGTCTCATTTAATACATTCATTAAATCGCACCACCATTCTTCTAGCATTTAATTAAATCAGCGGAAGTACATGATGCATATGCACATGCTAAAACCACAAAATAAAATATGAGTGTGAAACCGTTTTTGACTGTTTATACACATTAGTAAGTTCATCGATTTTAGTGAATAAAAATATCATAAGTAATTAATTTTATAATGTGAAGGATGACAAAAATGTTGAAAATGACACTGCATAGAGCAGCCCTACCTAACTCCGTAAGTACTGCCCACCCCTCATTTTGTTCATACCAATAATTAATATAGATAGACAAATAAATTGATAATTAGTCGCCGGTTTTGTTTCAGTTTAATTTAGCAAAATTTAAGATTTTTTTATGAATGTACCTTGGGGTTTTATGTCAAGTTACATCATTAATTGCATTTTCACCATTTTTTCTAATATTGAAAATTTCTCACAAAATTCACCATAAACCCAAAAGCCAAAATTTCTCCTTACTTCCAATGCTGTCTCAACTCATAGACCTTATTCCCATCCTGCCACATTCGTGTTGTTGTCGTTTTAATCGGAACATCCCTAACCACATTAGCACGACCGTTGTTGCCTTCAAGATGTTCTTCATTGCGTCACTGGCCCCAACTCCTCCATTTGCCCTCACTGCTCTCTCTCTCACACCCTCGAAGCCAAAAATTTCATCGTTGGAATGAAATAAATGAGCGCTTGCAAGGATATTAGAGCAAAGGTTCAGTGACAAGATAATGCTAAAGGGGTATTTACGTATCTTTGCCTCGAATTTTAGCTTATACTATATTACTGAAATAAAATTGATGACCAACTATGGAGTATTATTCTTGACTATCTATAGTTTTACTAGTCTGCACCATTGCCATATTAAAATGCCCAAATTCAAGCTCTATTATTGAATAACATATCATGATAAAATTGCTCATTCATGTGAAAGCCAACTCTTAACCCAACTGAGTAGCACTATTCTGCACTACTGCTAGATTGTGCAGTTAACTTTATAAGCTGGATTTTTCAAACACTAATACATTACTTTTAACAATAATACACATATAATATAGGTACATTCCTCTCCACTATCTATAAATCATGATTATCTTTTTATTTTTCTTGACCAAGATTGCATTATGTCTCTTGCACGATCATTAAAGAATGGATTAGTTGCGCAATCACAGCAACTGTACATAACTAATTCCATATCTTAAGGTGCATTCAGTTGTAGGTTCATTCATTTGAAGGATCGATTATGGTGAACTCGAATCCAAAATCTTTAACTTTTAATAGGAAAATAGATTTTTTTTCATTTCACTCAAGAAAATGAATCCTATATGTTACTTCAAACCCTCTCTTAGACATCAAAAAATGGACTTTTTTTTTTAATTTCGAAAAATGACCATAGAGCTAGCTATATGGACATACCCAATCAAGTGAAAAGTGGACCATTATAGGAAAAAAAATGAAACATAATCTAATGTTTTAGCTATTTCAGGTTTAGTGACTTAATATGACGTTGGGAGAGTGTCGGTACATGAATATCTATTAAATTTGCACACTTATGAAAACTAATTTATGAAAAATACTTTTCAAAGGGAAATAATAATTTTGCTAAAGACGCCAAATATAGACCTATCACTAGTGAATGGTGTGTTTTTCGATTCGACAAATATGGATATGAGAATTATTGATACAGACAGACGTATAATCTATAGAAGAGATTCTTCGTTCAATCAAATTGGGACACACGCATGCTACATACTATATTTGAATGAATTTTTTATAGTTATAATGATATTTTGTACTTGGATATATTGCGTTTGATAATACCTTATATGTCGATGAATTTTTTAGTTACCCACTATTTTAATTTGCCACACATACATCCGCAAAAAAAGTTGATACATATTGAGATTTGAAAATAGAAGGTAAACTTGTGTTGTAATAAATCTCATAAACAAAAAATCAATTAAAAAGCACTGTAATAAAGTTTCTGAAAGTGCAATCAAAAGAAGACCTTTTTATGATGCCAAGATTTGGTATTATTATGCCTAACGAGATACTGTTATATGGTAGTTAATAAAATATAAACACTTAAGGCAAAAGAAAAGTTATACTATTGTCTCCCATCTGCTAAGCACAAAAAACAAAGAAATTAATAAAGTCGTAACTTTTCTTTTTCCAACAAATAAAGTCGCAACTTTGTTACTATATCATATGTAAAGTATTGGCATGATAAAATTATAATTTTCATTTACTTTACATAAAGATACAAATGGCGTGGTCTTAGTTAGCAAAAGTATTGATATTAGTTAATTCCGTTAATCAAGGGACCAAAAAGAACAAAACTGAATTTGGAAACAATTAGCTATTTTTACTTTCCAAAAATGGGGTCAGGACCATAAGTTAATGTGGAAAATGAAATTATTTCACATTCTATTCTATAGCAACCAAATTGCATTGATTACTTATAGGTAAATTGCGCACATTCAATAATATTTTTCATTTTCATTGGATTTTTTATTGCATCTAAATACATTAATCATAATGCTTGTCTAGTAATTGCGCACAATCAATAATATTTTGCATTTTCATAGGATTTTTTATTGAATCTAAATACTACATTAATCCTAAAGCTTCTCTAGTTTTTTCACGAAAATTATTCTCCCCCGAACTGAAATTTGCATGTTTGCCGCAACTTCCAGATTGGCTAAATCGACATATAATCAGAATTGAGATGTATAAAGGCCGAAATTGAAATTCTCATAAGCCAAAACTAGAACAAAGATGATTGTTTGTATATATAAGTCAGAGATTGACACACACCCACCACATCTACTATCATTAACGAAACCACAGTTGGTTGCAGAGGGGCAGAACTGCAAAAGAGTGACGAAGCCACTGTGCCGCCTGGGCACAGCCCCAAACATATGCCTTTAATACTATATGCTATACAATAGATAAAGTTTGTAAAAAATCAAAACTTTTTTTCTCAGTTTTATTTTTTATACTTTACGTGCAAGAGTTTTGCTCCCAATGCAATTTAATTAATTTACTTATATCCGACTTTAAAACTTATTTTCTAATTTATTTGCAACTTATTTATTTAACGATAATGGACTTAGGCCATCTCCAACCATTTACACCAAATCCAAACCTATTTTTTCAGTTCTGTCACATCAAACAGTAATTCTACTCCAACCATTTACACCAAACTCAAACCCAAAAGAATATTCCATATTCACCTACTTCTTTTTACTTTTTCAATCTAACCTACATATATATTTAAATTACACATTAACCCCATAATAATTTGTTAATAATTTATATAAATTAAATATCACATTCTTTAATTTATTTTTTTATAGTATATAATATCACAAATTATACAAAAGAAATAATTAATACTAATAATTTATATAAAGTAAAATGAATGTTGCTTGACTTTTTAACTAAATAATAGATTAAAGAATAATTATACATTAAACTAAATACTACAAATACTTAACCTTAAATAAATACTCAAATATAAATCTAAAATTAAAATATATTTAAACAAATCCTGATGAAATGGAATGGTGGAATGGAATGGGATTCCTACTTCCATTCTATTCATTTGCTTGGTGTGATGGAATGAATGAGTGAATTGATGAAAATGCAAAGGAAATCTAAGGAAATTGACATTTCATTCCTATCTTCATTCCATTCCATCATACCAATCATACCCGTAGTGTTAAAATAGTTAAGTAATACTACTAAACATAACCAAATATCAATACAATTGCAATTAAATATTTTAATTTTTTACTAATTATTTGTATGAAATACCTTATATAGTTGAGGCCCACAACTGTCAAGCCCATAGAGATAAACCTTAATAAAATAATTTAATAGCTTCCATCGTCTTCTTCATAGGACTCCATGCTTCTTGTTTCCGCCATTTCCTCTTCATCAGGTCACAGGTATGTTTCTTCCCCCAATAAATACGTAAATAAGAAGGGGCGTTTTGCAATTTTTCACAAATTATGCAGTAGCTACAGTGTTACCCCATATTTGGGTACCTACTGTTCAAAAAACGCAAAAATGGGGGGTTTCAGATGCGTTTTGGTGTATGGTTGGGGCTGTTTTTAACCGGAAAAATGGGTTTTCCAGTATGATTGGAGTTGCCCTTAGATTTCTAGTTTTTGTCACGCATTCTCTATTTTTTTCTCTCCCATTATTAAACTACTCCATGTGTTTTGTAATTTTTCATTGTCCATGTTGCAGCAATTTTTGGCAATGCCGATACTAAAAAACACGTCACTGTGTTAGATGATAGTATATGAGTTGAATTCAATCATAAATGAACTAATATGACTATACGATCACTCAAGAATCTAGGTCTAATTGATTGTATATTAATGATCGTAAAAATGCTACACAACTTTAATAAGATGGGACTTTCTATTTGAGGATCATGGAGTATTGTCATTTTCTCTTTTTATCATTGTCGCGGAGTACTATATTTAAAATTCTCCCAATAATAAATGATGAATAAAGATTATAACAAGAAATGGAATGGATATTTTGCGGGGTGGTTAAGGCCTTAATTAAAGTTGGGCCCATTCAGTTTCTAATAAATATAAGCCCATATAAATCTCGATGGATCGAACCCGAATTCCAATTTGCTCAAAACAAATTCTCTCATTTCGATCCTTCCTTCTACAGTTTCTGCTTGTGTGATTTTCCAAGCTCTGCATTTCAGGTATTGTATCGTTCTCTGTGTATGGATTAATTATGAGTTATTTTTCTACCTGAATCTAGAATTTTGAGCTTTTAATACTAGGATTGTCAATGGCTTGCATCATCCGTTTAGAATTAGGCCTGTTATTGTTTCCGTCGCCATTTCTTAGATCGATCTGTTCGTTAGTTTACTGAAGCTGCTGAATTAGAATGTTTGTCTGTCCTTTTATTTTATTTTAATTTTTGGCAATTATCATAGATGCCGTTCGTGCTTGAATTCAGTTATGTGGTTTTAGGGCAAAATTGCTAATAATCGTGTTGGCTGTTTTTGGGCTCAATTGTTAGATTAAATCCTAAGCTAATTTATAGTCCCAAAATTGGCGTGAACTTTTTCAATTAATAACCTGCACTATTGACATTGTACTGAAAAAGTATGCACTGACGTTTTTGGTTCACAAAATGCTTACTTGTAGTGGCTAAATTTGTGAACAATACATCTTCTTCTCCATCTTATACGCTTTCCTAAGTTTCTTCATGATGTGCCTGCATAACTTAGTTGCTATAAGCTAGCAACTTAGCATCCCGTCCACCAAAAGTGTTAGTGGGGATATTTTTGTTACAATGTTAACAGTATTGCTGGTTATTGATATTATTAAGTTCAATCCATTTTTGAGACTACGGAAATAGGTTAGGATATAAAGAGAGTGTTACATGTCTGTTAAGTTTGCTTGTATTAAAGTGAGCATCCCATCTTTTTCATCAGAAGGCCTTTAGCATGCACTTCTTTTGGACATGTCAACTTATCTGCTATGCTCTATGGAATATGGACATATTTTTCCTGATTTTACATGTAATGATTGATAAATATGAGTCTCGACCCTTGATAACTCTCATCTCAGTCATAAAAACTGTTCTTTTATTCGATAAAAACACTATCGGGCTCTTTTTTGGGGATGAAGCCCAAGACTAGTAACTAATGTTGATGAGAGTAGGACCTCCAATACTTGTGAAATTACAAATGTGTTCTTAAATGTGGCACATACAGAGCACCCCCAAAACAGCGTTTAACAGTTCCTCTAGTGAATGATTATGGTGTCTTTGTATACAACTGAGCGAAAAACCTTGATGACAGAGAGAGAGGGGGGAGAAGAGATGGCAATCAGCGCGACTATGTTCGGGGCACTACTGGGAATGGGGACCCAGATGTACTCTAATGCTCTCCGCAAGCTTCCTTACATGCGTCGTAATCGCTCTTTCCTTTTCTTTTCTTTTTCACTGATTATTTTGTCGAATTAAACAATTCTGAATGCTCAAATGCAGATCCGTGGGAACATGTGCTGGGGATGGGTTTGGGGGCTCTATTTGTTAACCAATTGATCAAGTTCGATGCAAAGGCTCAGGAGGATCTTGACAAATTACTCATCAAGGCCAAACAAGCCAACGAACGTCGCTACTTTGGTAATATACTCACCCTCCCCATTTCTTTCCTAATTCCACCTTTGTAAATGAAATTAGTAATCGTTCCCACTGGATCCACTCCCTTTTCCTCTCCTTCTCATATATTCATATTTCATAATCTACTTTCATATGCCTTACCATGCTCATCGTTTTATACAGTTAACACTTTTCACATATTAATTGTTGATATTGTGATGATGAAACTGGAAGTATTTGAATTCATGCAAGCATGCAATCTTTTTTCTTCACAATATCTGAGAACATACTGTTGGATTTTTTTTCATGCACTGTCATTGTTTGACTTATAAACTGTTTGCTAGTGCCAAAGTTAAAGATGCTAGTTGTGCTATCAGGGATTACAACAGAAAGCTATTGAGGAATAGCTACTTGATGCGTGGATAATATTCTTGAGTGGCTAGAAGTTACTAAAAGAAAACAATAGGTAGAATAGATTTTCATCCATACATGAACTAGGATTTAAAAGAGAGCATTTTATGTTCCATGATCATTATACGAATCCACAGATTGTATGAAGTAAATCTGGAAATGAAGTTAGACATGGCATAACAAGGTTTGATTAAACAAGATACGTGTTCAGACATAGCATGATCGAAGATACGTATTCAAATATGTCTGCTTCCAGACTTGATCAAGCATGTCTTTGGGATATCAGGGTTGCATAACCTGCATTGGTACCCATTACCTGTTTCAGTTTCAATCTCTTACTTCTGCAACTCAAAGTAATGATCACAGACATAGGAATTCGATGAGGGCCAAACTGGAAGCTTAATTTTTAGTCATGCTTTATTTTTTAAAGTAATTCTAATGAAGGTTGCCAGTATTTTATTTTCTTTATCTGCTAAAATAGTTGACCCAAGGGAGATAGTCTGATGGCTAGTTCCCTGCTGTTTTATGAATACTCCATTTCTTCTCTGATGGTTTCGCTTTTTAGCAATTCTTACTTTCTATGGCTGTTTATTTTGTCTGAAACTGTCTGCTAATTTTGTTTGGATATTTACTCTGATTCGTATCCTTTCATCCTAATTTTGATTGGATATTGTGTTTGCAGATGATGATGAAGAATAAAAGATGTGGAAATGGTCAAACCTCTTTTGTATCTGAATTACATTTCTGCAAACATTTGTTAGCCTAGTTTTGTACCAGGCTTGTGTTGCCCTGTATGGGCTTGCTCCGGCTGTTTTTATGAGAATAAAAATCTTTGTGGTGTACATTTGTTTGCAACATACTACTACTATGTTTTGTTAACAAAATTTATTTGAGCATACTGTTCTAAAAGTTGTGAGAATGTGGATTTTTAATAGGAATAAATCAGAAAATGGTTAGCAAATGTGAGCCTCCAAGATCTCGTTCAGAAGCTAAGTCCCACTTGAGTAAGAATATGAGTTTCAATATTCTGACAATCTCACGCAAGTCATCCTTTCAAAAATGTCATATAAAACGTTCCGACTTTGTTGCGGTATCAACAATGTGCAAAGTAAAATCAAGACAAAAGAACAAAGAAAGAACAAGCATTACATATAATGCATTCACAATGTGAACAAATAAGCTACTAGGTTCAAAATGACGCATTAGACTGCTTAAAGAGGGCTACACCTAAACAACAGCCGGATGGCAATCAACAATACTAGGGTTCTGCTCATCATGCGGTCGATATATGTCTAACGATATCCACAGACGTAGCACTTGATATAAGTTGGAGTAAATTCGTGTATAAAGTATAGGAAAAATTTACAGTATATGCACAAATTGGTGGAGATCACGTCAACCAACTTGAAGCTCAGAAACACTATCGACTGCCAGAAACTAGTAAATTTGAGATGCAATACCATACTCCCACTGTTCGTCTGCGAGCACTTCATTTCATTTCTTTACCTGAGGGTCTGGATAGGAGAAGAATAAGTCAGCTTAAACTATTTAAGAGGCCTGAGAGATTCAAACAGAGCACATTGTTTAGGTGTTCCAGTGGGTGCAGTCAAGACAATCTTGCAAGGCAGTTGAATAATACAGTAAAGTTTCAATTTTATCTTAAACAAATATGTTCATAACTGACCCGTGTATAAAATGAGGTCATTAATTTACTATTGCCTCTAATTAACTAGCTAAATTACCAACATTTTCTTTTTAAACTCTTTCAGTATGGAAAACTTTTATTTCGATTTTGAGTTATAATAAGTCGTAGACTTATCAAATCTCTCTCACGATCATTGATTTACCAAATGGCCCAGTGATTGTTATGCCATTTCTAAGTTTTTCTAATGGATGCAAATATGTAGCATGCCTATGGTTCTATATCATCCCCACTACTGAAATTCTTCGATCCAAATGCAGCAATATTATTACTTTGCAAAACTAGATGTTAACTTAAACTATGAAAAGAGGAAGTCAAGCCAATAAGAATGGGTTCAGAAATTTACATTCCAGTCATGCAAGTGTTATGAAACCTTCTTAATTATAAGTGCATGTACCTTACTGTTGATCCTAGCACTCCAAGAATCACTTTTCACACCGTATGCCGATTCACTACCATTAGCATATGATTGTGGAGGGACATAATTCTTCAGCAGGGGCACCCTATCAGGTAGATACTCATCATCACTTTCATAGTATTTCTCAGAATGTGGACCTAAAGCTTTGAGTACCATAGCCAACAACATGCTTAGTCCCTGCATGCAGAGATCATGACATTAATAAGAAAGGCTAACAAAGATCAAGTGGAATAGGATGTTTTACATATAGTCATATAGTAATAATAAAATTACACAACGGGTGTGACTTGGAAGGCATATTACCATAACCTCTCATTAATCTTTATATTCATATTTTGAGGATTATGTTTTTCATTTCAAAGAATACAAACAAGCGCACACATTTGGAGAGCGCGAGAGCAAGGGAGATTGTGCAGGAGAAGTAAGAAGTTGACCTGCACAGCAACCATCGACAAGCCAATCCATTTGCAAATGTCATAATTGTCCTTGATAAAGTCCTTCAACCTATCGAGATTTCCAGTTGCATCTGCTGGGAAGTCCTGAAAAACATTCAAGTTAGAATTAAACCATTTCTAATATTCATGCAGTGTCTGGCCATATTAAAAGAAGCATTATTAGAGCAAAATACCTCTTGCCAGTCGTGGTTTAAGAATACATCTGTAGTAACTGCAGCTTCCAGCATAAATATCATGAAGACAAAAGCCATGTACTATGCTGGTTAAGGTCAACATAGAAATTTGATGCATGCACTTGACTAAAAAAACATGCATTCTCAGACCTAAAGGAACATACAATGCTTCAGGGGAGAAGGCGGAGATATGCAACTGAAGCAACTATTCTACAATCTAGATATTCTTCTGAAACAATCACAGACTGCCCAACTTGAAAAGGTTGCTCATGTTACACAAGAATAAGCATTACCTAGGATCGCAAGAGCATTTAATTAAGTTAAATGCTTCTAAGAGATCTTTGTTCTGTGTATTTCATTGAAAGCAGAAGAGAATTCATTTGCTCAAAAATCTTCAACTAACCTTCAATCTACACAAAATAGTTCATCTGATCTAGCAGCTGAATCACAGATACTGCATCATGATTCATCTAAAGGGCTTATTTCCTAAGAAGCAGGGGCTAAAGAACCAAACATTTTTAAAGAACAACCAGCAACTTGCTCAAGTTGTAAGCATATGAAATCTAATTTTGTGTCATGCTAACCACCTTGAACCAAACTATCTCAACACAGATCATCCTTTACTAGAAAAGGCAACTCTTGTTTGCATAAACGAGAACACAATTGCACCAAAGAGATGATCTGAGAAAGATTACAAAGTGCTCACAGTTTCCGCTTCAAGATAAATTGGAAGGAGTGGATTATGAGTCCATCAATGATCATAGTCTGTTGCCGGATAAGTGAAAAAATAATGCAACCAAACAAACCCCAACGAAAGGATACAATGTACAAGCAGCAGCCATTGGCAGTCTCAGCAGCAATGTGACCGGAGCATGTGATGACGCACAAACTAACACCAAGCCCCAAAATAGTGTATATAAACCTGTATTGCAGCTCCCAATCAATAAAAACAACTAAAGAAATAGCCAATTACTTCAAACACACGCAGCAAAAACGCATAAAACCCCACTCCTCCCACAGCACTCCTATAATTGCCCCCATAAATAGATCCAACGTTTGAATTTGTGATTCAAACAGCTGAAATTAGTAATTACTCCAAAATCCATCTCTATGAAACACACTTACCACGGGACAGGGAAGTTCATAGATTCGTCGGTGTGGAGCCAGACTCTAAACATCCAGAGCGAGTAGATGATCAAGGCGATTCCGGCCATTCCGAGGAGCGAATTGAACAGCTTCAGAAGAGATTGAACGCAGCTGCGCGCCATTCGACCCATTTTTGAAATTTGGTTTTGAACGAAAGCGTTCAAATTGAGCACAGCTCCCGGAGAATTGATCGGCGGTGTAAAAAATTGGGGAGCGGGAGCCTCGGCGGCGAAGGGGAACCCTAACTTGGAGAAGATCAAAGTGAGGGTTAGCGTAGAATAGATGGATGGAAATGAAGAAACAGAGGTATAAAAGAGAAAGACTAGATATCCCTTTCACAGCTCAATATAGTCTTGCGGTTTTCACGGTGCTCCACTTTTATCAGATATACTATACCTTCTAGTAGTAATTACTAATATGAAAAATGATCACAAGGTTGCTGTGGTGTAGTGGTTATCACGTTAGTCTTACACACTAAAGGTCCCCAGTTCGATCCTGGGCAGCAACAATGTTTTTGTTATGGAAGATATTTTTGGAAATTTCAATTAAGTAGTACCAAATATGTGATTATTTTTTCTTCCTTTCTTATTTCTTTTTTAGTTTCTTCTTCATTCTTTTTTCTTTATTTTATTCTTTTTTTATTGTTTTATCTTTCTTTCTTCTCTCTTTTTTTCTCCTTAGTTTATATTTCTTCTTCTTTCTTTTTTTCTTTTATCTTCTTTTTCTTCTTTCCTTTTAGTATTTTATACATACATCAATTGCATTTATAATATAAATTAAGAACAAAATGTCTAATTAAATTTATTATTTAAAATAATTAAATTAATTGAATATTTTTTATTAAATTATTTTATACTCATTTTAAGATTGAAACACATAACTAAAAATGTTCAACTCTTTGTATCATTATGAATACAATTCACAATTATTATTTCATAGTATTATGTGATTCTTAATTTATATAATTATACTGTAATTATTTATTAATTACTAGTACTAGCTTTTAGTATTATAACAATAATATTTTTATAATAATTAAATATAAATATAACTATAATTATAATTAACTATATTTGAATAATATTAAAAATAAATTAATTATTAATTTATAACATCAAAATAATAATATTAATATTGATTAATAATAATAGTATAAAGAGTGAGGAGAATGAGAGAAGATATTACAATATCACTTTTGGTACTAATTTTATGTATACCTATAATATCTTTTATGACATAAATGAGAAAATGTATCTGTTTAGAGGACATTTTGGGAAGAAAATTGCATCAAGTACCAAAAATGTGATTTATAGGTACTAAAAGCGATATAAAATATAGATCAGATACCATTTACGTGCGAAAGTGAAAGATCAGATACCATTTATGTAGTTCACTTTTTTTTAAGTATGTTTAAAAGTTGCAATCAGAGTGAAATAGTATCAGAGTTCATTCTATAGAGGTAACTTTTTTTTTTTTTTTTAAGTTATTCAACTTTTTTCATTATATAGGATGCGGGATCAAGTATAGTACTATGATCAGACTTAATTGTAACCACTATTTTGTCCAATTTTGTAATGAAAACATTTGATTTTGTGAAAAATGAATGATCCGATGAACTATTTGAAAATTCAAAATTCAAACTGTGAAATTTGACCCAGTCCAATCCAAAAAATCTGAAATCTTATATAAACATATAAAATTTAGAAATTTAAAAACAAAAATCCAAAAAACTTAAAATCCAACACCAAAATCAACACAAAGGATTTTATATTTGTAAGGTTAATAATTATAGTAGCATATATTTTTATTATTTGTACATAATATATTCAGATTTTATAACATCTGATTCGATCCAAACATTCAAAAAATTTACAAAATCTCGATCTAATTCGAACCAAAAATTCAAAAATTTGTACCAAGTTTAAAGATATTTTCTCATCCCTATTTTTATTTTGTTTTACGATATGTAATCTTACACGCGTATTATAAGTTCATTCTTTCAATGAGCAATTAATATATTTACTTGCATGGTGCAATTTAACCAAGTACTCCCTCCGTCTCAACTAAGATGATAAATAGTACTCCTAGTATTAGTGTATCCCAAATAAAATTGTACATTTCTATTTTTTGAAAATTTTCCTCTTCAAGTATTATACTCAACTACATTTTATCTGTTCAATTAATTTTTTTTTCTTCATTTAATACTCATGTCTACCTTTTATCTCTCCAATTAAATATATTAACAAACAATTCCTAAATTCCCGCATCAATTAAGAAATGCGTCATCTTAGTTGGTTTGGAGTGAGTAGTTATGCTCCAACATTGTTCATTTTAAAAAATTTTATGCTTAAATTTTTATATTATGCTACTAGTATGATGGGAGGATATATTACGGCCAATTCTCAGTCGCTTCTTGCCCTTTCGCCTTCTCTAAGATAACCTCGCCTCTATTTTGGGAACCTCGTTATAGATATTCACCGTCAATAATTGGCAAGGGCTCTCAGACACCGTTAAAAGATACAAGGACACAATATCTACGTGCACCTCTCATTATGAAATTGAAATTAGTTAAAATTGAAAGTAAATTTATAATGGAAAAAAAAAGTGAAATGAGATTGTATTTATATGGTTTTAAATTCATAATAAAAATTAATTATATTTTTAGAGGAAGAAATTTAAGTTATAACCTAACATAGCGTGTTTAAAATAAAGAGAAAAAATTAATTATGTAAATACAACTACTATATACCATAGTATATAAAACAATAATTAGTAGAGTATATTGATTTATGAGGTTATATAATATTTTTAGTATAATTGATAATTTTAAAATATAACATGACAAAAAATTATAATTATATGATCGTGTTATAAGTTGTTATTGATTTCAACTTTAGTATGGTATAATAGATAAATATTTAAAAAAGATAAAACTTAATCTTAAATTAAAAAAATAATTTAAAATAAATTAATGAAAACATAAATTGAAAAAATGAATGAATTATAAAAGAAATGTGAAAATCGAATTAGAGAAATGAAATTAATAAAACGACTACAATTAAATAGAAAAGATAATAGTGTAAAGTTATTGGAGCCTTAAATGAGATATTTGAATTATTAATAGCCATAATATCTAAATTTATTAAAATGTCATTTTATGGTCAACCATAGTGTGACTGTAACTTTATTCTTGATGGACTATTTATTAGCACTAAAAATACTTGCAAGTATACAAGGTAGATCTAGTGTAGCTAAAGGTCAGTATCAGAATATCGAACACAGGGAATAAGATTACAACTGTCTGTCATATACTACTATTTAGAGACACAAGATTTTCGGGTTGATTAATTAAACTAGATAGAAAGAAATAAATAAATAACAGAAAACATAAAAATATAAATAACAAATAATACAAAGCAGACTAAGGAATGTAGAATTTTAGAATTTTAGGAACCACAATCAAAAGGTAATATCCAAAGTACTTCCTTGAATTACGGTCTCCAGAGTTACTAAGCTATCACAGATGTAAAACTGTATCTTCTCCCGAAGCATACAATTTGTAGATTGCTACCTAGAACCGAAGTGTCCTTCCTATAACTAAGGCAACAACTTCTAAAAGCTCCTAAGATAAATTGGCTTCATTCAAAGGCTCAAATCTCTCGATTATATTGACAAAGACGTCAATTTCTCCTCTTTCAAATTAGACTACTCACTTCTCAGTTCTTGTAGTAAAATCCACATGCATTCATAAGATGTCAATCAAACAAATGTATAAGCACAAGAGAAATTGAAATAACTACAAGAGCTAACAAGGAAAAACAATTGAATAAATAACTTATAATCATAGCATGTTACCAAAAATTCTACAAAAGATGTTTAATACTTATAGACAAGTAAAACAACAAAAAGTACTAGACATGAAGAAAAACAAAACAAAATTCAAAGTTGAATGATGCAATTTTCAGTCTTCTCTTGCTTGGATCAGCAGAGCTCCTCTCCAATGGAAGAATTATATGTGGAATATGGGATGAAAGAAGTATAGAGATGGAGAGAATTAGAGGATCTAAGATGAATATCACTGAATTAGGGTATGAGGTATATATAGGCATGAAAATAATTTATAATTGGTAAAAAGTACCCTTCAAGTAATGGAAAAGATGTAAATTCGAAATCCTCAATTAATAGCAGAGATTTGACAACAATTTCTTTCCTTCCTTAATTTCCGCCTAATTTCGACTGCACTGCGCAACGTTCGTAAAATGACCATAACTTTATCCACAGAACTCCGATTTAGATGTTCAAGATACCCACACGAAGCTCTTTCGAAGACGAAGAGAATGGTATGTATTAAGCACTGATTGGACTTCAAATCAGTTGGCATATGGCCTCGAAGCCTCGAACAGAGGCTATTACACCTTGGCCATTTTCGCACCTTTTTTCAATCTTTTTCTATCATTTATCAATAAACATGTCAAAATACTAAAATATACTAATATATGCAATTTAAGAACATAATTTGCAAGATTGACGTTTAAAACAAACCAAATCTAGGCCTTAAAAACATGCAAATCCCATGTTTATCAATCCTCACAAATATTATATCTTTGGTCATTGTTAATTGAGTCACTTTTTTATTTTTGGCAAAATAATTCTTCCTTCATTTTCTTAAAAATAAAAATTCTTTCTTTTTTGGTATGTTGCATAAAAACATAATCTTTTTATTTAAGGAATTTTTTTTTTTGACACCAAATGTAAGATATTATTCAACCAAATTCATAAGGATTTCATCGTGAATAAAAATAAGAATGCAATTCAACCAAAACTTTCTCTCAGCTATAGAACCAGATGCCCGAGCAAGTGTGTAGGCAACTTGATTCGCTGATCGCTTTACGAACCTCATAGAGGATCCAGAGACCTCTTTCAAAAGCTGACAACTTCTACTACTGCCCAAAAGATAGATTCATCATTCCGTAAACTTGTCACTGCGAGTACTACCGTTTGGGCATCCATCTCAATCTCAATCTCATTCTTTCTCTTTAACGAGTTGAGACACATTTACTACTAATTCATTTTCTTTTTATCGTACATTACTAATTTTGTTTTTAGAGAAAGGAGGGGGTACTCCGTCTTAGTACTACTAAATCTCTTATTTAAAATTTTTGTGTTTGAAAAGAAGTGAGTCGATTAGTATGAAATGAAATGGATTATTAAATTTAAGAGTGAATTACGTAAACGGTACCTGATCTTTCACTTTCGCACGCAAATGGCACCTGATCTTTGTTTTATCTCGTTTTTGGTACTTTGTCACTAAAATACCCTTAATAAATATATGAATGACCTCCAGGTCCCATGGGGTAAATCTGGAAATCCAATTAAAGTGATATTGCAACCACGTCACCATCTCTCGCCTCCTGACACTTCCTCTTTTTCATTACATCACTCATCTCTCTCTTCACTATTGTTTTCTTCCTCATTTCTGCCGCACGAGTTTGACGATTTGAGTGAACGAAGGGATCGGGAGGACTCTCAAGGGGAGAGATCTCAGCAGGGGCAGAAATGCGATTTGGCAGAACAATGGTTTCGAGGATTGATTCAATTTTTTTTAAAATTTTTCGATTTTATTTTCTATTTGTCCTTTTACTTTTTATATTCCGAAAAATGTCTCATTTTGAGTTGACGGAGGCGAGGCCATGGGAGGATTGTAGTTCTAACACTTTGACAATGAAGGAAAGGAAAAAAAAATGATTTTTGAGTTTAGAATGAAGGTTTTGGACAAAATAGTGGGACAGATGCAAGCTGAAAAATGAGTACGAATTTTGGAAAAATATTTCAACTAATATGGAAACTTTATTATAATGGGAAAATATTTTAACTCTACTTTGACCTATAACTTGCATTAACTATTTTCAAGCCATGTCAAAGTAATTCAAACTTTTAATTAATCTCTAATTATCTTAAATTTTAATAAAAGGTTTTAATCAAAATAATTCAAACTTTTAATTGATCTCTAATTATCTTAAATTTTAATAATTAATCTTGTGACATTAATTATCTCAAATTCAGTTCTCTCTCTACAAATTAATATTCACGATTGATGGTACACGGTATATGCATATATAATATATACATATATTTGCAATCAAATCAACCTAAGTCTAAAAAGTGTCATCTTGTGCATTTCCATAATACCCTGGACGGCCAAATTTGACTCTAGGGGGTATTTTTGGGCGAAAATTAGTACTCCCTCCGTCCCGGCTAAAATGACACATTGCTTAGTCGGCACGGGGTTTTAGAAGTTATTGGTTAAAGTGTTTAATTGGAGAGAGAGAAGGTGAGTGTAAGTATTAAAGTAGAGAGATAAAGAAAGATGAATATTTTAATAGGAGTGAGAAAAAGTGGTTGAGTGTATTAATTGGAGAGAGAAAGTTACCAAAAAAGGAAATGTGTCATCTTAGTTGGGACAAACTAAAAAGGAAAACATGTCATCTTAAGCGGGACGGAGGGAGTACTAGGTACCAAAAATGTGATTTGTAAGTACCATAAACGATATAAAACAAAGATCAGATAGTATTTTTGTGCGAAAGTGAAAGATTAGGTACCGTTTATGTAGTTCACTCTAAATTTAATTAGTTTTTGTTTTATAAATTGCTATACAAATATATTCGTTACTAATGTTCTAAATTTCAAGCATGAGTAATCGGATAAATTAATTTATGAAGCGAGGACACATTAATTGAAGACCCCGATCCCTGTCACTTTAAAACCTAATCTCCACCGTCGATACGACCTTCACAACGGTCTAGATCACTCAAAACTGATGACGCGGATCGCAATCGTAGCCGCAGTTAAGCAATCCAAATCCAACGGGCGTAGATCACCCATGACATCTATTTAAAACATCGCCAATTTCAACTCAGCCACCACTATCTCCACCTCGCCTACCAAATTGCAATTCCAAATCTAATTCGCATCCGAAAATGTCTGGGCGAGGCAAGGGCGGCAAGGGTTTGGGGAAGGGCGGAGCGAAGCGCCACCGCAAGGTCCTCCGCGATAACATCCAGGGCATCACGAAGCCGGCCATCCGCCGTCTCGCTCGCCGTGGCGGCGTCAAGCGTATCAGCGGCCTGATCTACGAGGAGACTCGCGGAGTGCTGAAGATCTTCCTCGAGAACGTCATCCGCGATGCCGTTACCTACACTGAGCACGCTCGCCGCAAGACGGTGACGGCGATGGACGTCGTCTATGCTCTCAAGAGGCAGGGACGCACTCTGTACGGATTCGGCGGTTGATGGTGTGGCTAGGGTTAGGGATTTGTGTAAATTTGTTGTAGTTTCGTAAGTGATTTCGGATTTGAATCTATGAATTATGAAATTCGATGTATGGAATTTGGTGTTTGTTCAATGGAATGGTACTTGTTATCTTAAATTAAGCTGCTCATTCATTTAATCTTTAGTGTTTTAGCATTATAACCTGCAATTCATTGTCACCAAACTATAATCTGTTCACTCTGATAACAGATTAAATCGGAAATGTGGTTCAATTGCAAACTTGCTTTATCGAATAATTTTCTGTATTTATCAGATTCAACAATGTATGAGCTTACAGCTGTTGGTATTGAAGCTTACTGTGTTTTGATTCTCTGTTTCTCAGAATCTGAAGTGTATGCGAAGTCACATATTCATTTCATATTTTATAGCTCTTCTTGTATTACTCTCTATTTTGAGTCATGATTGTGATTTTAGAGCCGTTCACCTTTTGATTCTGAACTTGATGATTGTAGCTATGTTGAGACTGGTTTACTCTTCATTCAGTGCTTCCGTTTATGTGAGACTCAATATGCAGATCTTGAGGAAATGACAGCAGCCACAGGTTAGTAATTTCATTTGTGTATTGGCAAGTAAAAACTGAACAAATACATTCTGCACCTTCCATAGATATGTAATGCTTGATATGATATTTTACAACTGATTGTGTTGGCAGTTCATTGCCCAAATCCACAGTAGAGAGCCTGTAGGCTATATTTACAAGATTTATATCTTCTGCAGCCACTATTCACAGGCATAAGCACATTTACACACATCACATACACATGTGCCCTATATACACTATTATGCAGGTTCTGAAATGCTTCCAGCTCCGATCCCACCCCAATAATGACCGAGTAAAACGAAACCAATTACTGAACTAGTATTATTCAATAAAGTTCCTGGAGGTTATCTTCAGATAACCTCATCCCTCTTTCAGAATTCTTAGTCTCTGAGTGCATATAGCACAAGACAGAATGGATAGTACGAGAGACGGCGGAATATGTGGCGGTTTGATGAGCCCAAGAAGCATAGAGGAACAAACAGCACTATCAATGCAAAGACAAAGCTCGAGCTTATGAGGAGGACGGTTATTGCAAGCCAGCAGAGTGTGCTGACAACTAGGTAGACAGCGGCCAAGAATGCTATAGACATCATGGCAAGAGCTAATCCCAGCAGAAGCACAGCCGACTTCAAAGCTAAACGCATGGAACTAGGATCTCCCAGTTGTGCCCACAGTAGAGTGACAGCAACAATGACAGAGGTATGCATTGCTATGGTGTTGCAAATCACAAACTCCTGAAACTTAACCTTTTTGAGCATGGTTGCGATATCTTGGTCATAATGGGTGTTGTTATTACCACCAGGCACAGTGAAACCTGCTTGAAATGTAACTGTTGCGACTAGCATGGCAACCACCAGAATCGTATTTATCTTGTCTCTCCAACTTTCTGTCTCCAGTTGGTCTCCGAGCTTAAAACTCGTGCTTCTGGAAGTTGGTTTATGTGCTCGTGGGGCATCAACTGCTCTCAAGGCCATGCAGGTAAGCCTCTGCATTGTGAATTGTTCATTTTCAGGTATTAAAACCTATACAACTTGTTATTTGAGAAATATCATTATATTTGAGCCACTCAACAGGCATTAAAATCTACAAAACTAGTTATTTGAGGCACTAACCTTGTGAAATGATACCAATCCCACTTCAATTTGTTCCTCGGCAATGTCAAGTGCCATCTGGCGGTTGTTATTTAACAACCTCGGAATCACTCTTTTGTCCCTCACAAGAATGCCAACCAGCTTTGGATGCGCGTAAATGGTTGCAAGGTGTAAAGGTGTGTTCCCATCAGCATCTTTTTCATTAATAAGCATCTCCATCTCTGGCCTTTTAAGCATATACTCCACTGCTTTGTATTTCCCACTTCTAGCAGCTACGTGCAGTATATTCTGACCGTGTGCAGTTAGCAGCTCCCTTGTATCTGGCCGATGCTGAAACATCATTTGGATAATATCTACATGTCCTTTGCTGGCTGCTGAATGGATGGGATGAAAGCCTTGTTTATCTTTCTGGTAAGCAAATTCAAACTGTCTGTCTAGTAAGAACTTGACCCCTTCTGTAAATCCCATGCATACAGCTGCGTGAAGTGGACTTTTGCCTTTGCTGTTTCTCAGCTGAAACATTGTTGGATCCTTTTCCCACAACAACTTAATGACATCTAAAATTTTATTATGAAAACAAGAAAGGAAAGGTTAAAAAAAGCATAATATCATAGGAAGAACTCAAGAAAGAAGAAACTGGTATGTGTGTATATATATAACCGAAGTGGATGAGCAACATTATCAATCTAAATATAATTGCTGTGTCCCGACTCATCTCATCACTTTTCAGGCAGTCCTTTCTGCTCATCATTATCAAGTTACAACAAAATATCATATAGTACATAGTAGAAAATAAAGAATAGTATGGATGTTTACTACCTATGTTGTGCTCGAGTATCGCAGCGAAAACAGGTGACTTATTTTTATGTTTTGCACCTGTGCTGTAGCTCCCAACAGGATTGTCCATAAGGAGCCTTACAATGATGAGAAATCCTGCTCCTGCAGCAAGATATAGCAAAGACTTACCTTCCTTGTTAAGAGAATAAGACATCAGCGGGTTCCTGTTGATCAGAATTCGAGCCACTTCTTCATGCCCATATTTCAGAGCCTCGTGCAGGGCAGTGTTCCCTTCCTCGTTCTTTTCACGCAAACCACCTTCTGCGAATTCTGAATTGACTAGCAATGTCACCAGTTGTGAACTGCCGGCTCTTGCTGCTATATGAAGTGCAGTGTCACCTCGCGCATTCTTTTCAGCAACTAAGTCAGGCAAGTCCTTGCAGATTAGTTTGACGATTTCATAGCTCCCGAAGCTTGTTGCTACGTGCAGCACTGTCTTATTCTGTGGACCTAACTGCACGCAAGAAACCGTTGGCCCGTGTTGTCGATCACATTCCATCGCTCTCACGAATTCAAGAATGTCATCTTTCATTATCGCTCTGTATAATTTTGGGTCCATGGTTTGTGCAGTCTCGTAGCTCTCCTCTTCATCGAGCAAACCGGGATATTTGTGCACTGACATAGGTAACTGGCTTGTCTATTTTGTTCTCTCAAATTCATTTCGTAAAACCTACGCTTGTTTATATACACACAGTTGCTAACCAGCCCTTTTGTAAATTGTTCAGTAATTTCTTTAAAAAGGGTTGTTTGATGACTTTGATCAATCAATTTCAAGGACTAGTGAGCTGTATGATGGCTATGTTTGATCTTACTTGTTTGGGACCATGCAGATACCTAATTTATTAGTGGAGCAAATATTGAATTTTCTTTGACTATGATATTTAAATCAGTAGGCAAGGATCATATAATTTACCTGATCAAGTTTGTAGACTTTCCCATATTAGATACCTCTGAATATTCCTTAAAAACCAACAGCATGTTTTAGGCTACAAGATTTGATATGAAAAAGATACATATAAAACTTTACTATTTGGAAAAACATTCAAGAAAGGGGAATAAGCATGCACTTTGCTGCGTTGGAGTGATGTGCTTGTTTGTGTCTTCTATCATTAGTCAATCACGCGTTGTTAGGAAAGTGTATAGTAATCTCATATTCTTTGATTCTAAGACTAAGACTTTTGATTGCGATCTGATGCCTCATTTCAGTTTCAGTGCTGACTGCTGCAATTTCCATGGATAAATTTAACGACTTCTGTCTCCCGGTCTTGCATTCCTACTTATTAAATCGCCCTCAATGTTATATTTTATACTCCATCCGACCCATAAGAGTATGCAACTCTTGATTGCGCAGATGTTGGTAAAGTAAAAAAGAGATAAAAAGAAAAAGTAAGGTCATCCACAACGATGGCTCATAGCCATCCCCTTAATTATAACATCGCTTCATCATTCATGGGTCCACAACACTTGTTACTCCATCTCTTAATTAAGAGACATTACCTGAAACTTGTCATCTGTTATCCATCTCATCTCTTCACTATGATTCATAACTCCTACTATTTCATTTAATTTTTTTTTTATTTTTTTTCAACAAATTCAGTTAATATTTGGATGACATATAGTAATTTATAATTTTATTAAAAAACAAGAATTAAAATTTTGATTTAATTATATATTGATTTAGTTATTATAAAACCTAATTAAATAAATTTTGATTCAATTAAAATACATGATTCATTAAAAATATTCACATGCAAATTAAGTAAGAATAAAAGTCGAACTCATTTTGTACTTCAATTTATTTACTAACACATATTTAAATGAAATTTAATATAATTAAATTCACATTAAATCATAAACATAAATATTATTTGAATTAAATTCATAATATATTAAAATATAAACATGCAATTAGAAAGAAAAGCATAAATTAAAAAAAATCCAATAAAGTGAGAAAAAAATATAATAAAAGTCAATTTACCAACTTTTTATATAATTCAATAAATTATTTACACATAAATAAAGTCGAGAAGTGTACTTAGAGACGGAGGGGCTTCTCTATTTTTAAAATCGGGCAAATGAAGCCCACTCGCCAACTTACCCTCCCCATCAAGCTGCCCCGTGAGACGGGATGCAGTCAACACTGGATCGTTGTTGGCTCGTCATGTTCTTCAAGGGGAGACACTATTTCACCAATCGAGTCACAGATACTTTAATTAGTGCATCCACAACGAAGCTCGTTCTTGGCTTGTCCCGGCGGGACGAGTTCGAGGCAGCAACGAGTTTCGTTGTGGATGCTCTCATTAAAGTATTGTTAATGGATAATGAGTCTCACCTTATTAAAGAGAAAAGATTTTTTAAAATTGGAAAGTGTATAATCTTGTAGGATGGATTAAAAAAGGAAAGAAAATCCAGAAAAGGAGATAGATTTATGGTTACTTGTGTGTATATACACAACTCTCAACTTTTTCCCATCTTTTTCCCAACCTTTTTTGAGTCCAAATGTATTAAATTTCTATTGATCAGATTCGTCCCATTGGGGGGGAGAAATCGAAAGTGATGTGTCTAATCAAAACTTATGAAATTATATCGTTTTGATGTTATTAAAACAATTAAAATGCCATTTCAACATTTTATCTTCAATATCACCTCTCACTCTCTCTCGCGCTCCCTTACGTGTGTAGTTGTCACCACCAAGGTTGTGCATAACATCTGCTCCCGACGAAGAGATATGTAAGGATAGGGATGTCAATCGGGCTAATTCATTTGAGTTCAGGCTAATCCACTGAAGATGTTGGGCCAATTTGATGCGGGCTATTCCGATTATAATTTTTTATCATGTTTATAAGACTACCATCATCGGTGACATTTTCACCGATGTCACCCATATAAGATAAAAAAAACTATAAATAAAAATAATTCAAAAACAATTTAAAGCAACCGCCCCTATCAATTGGAGCACCATGCCGCCACCAAACAAAGAGAGGGGCACATGCCACATTTAAAATAAAAATAAAAAATAACTCCTATATGAATGAGGAAATTACAAATAAACTCCTAAAAAAAGAGGAAATTACAACTGAGGTCAAGAGAGCTCGAACTCGGCACCTCATACATTTATGTCTAAGCTCCTTGCCGCTAGGACAAAAGCTCTGGACACATGCCACATGTCTTCATATTATGGCTGAATATTGATTTATTTTTTATTTTTGTTTTTTCTCTTTTTATTATTGACATTTTCCTACATCTACTGAAATTCCCACATCAAACAATGTTGCCCAAAACTTGTTCGGAGATGTCCAACAAGAGAACAAAAAGAAGAGGAGCTCAAACAATGTAAGTTGGGTTGTGAAAGAAGATTTAGCACTTATGTCTTCTTGGGTCCATGCAAGCGTAGATAGTGTGCGTGGTAAACATCAGAAAGGAGATGCACTATGGGTGCGTGTGAAAAAATTGTATCACGAAGCTCAAGCAGAAAATCCAGCTGAAATTAACAAAAGAAATGTGGATTCTATGAAGAGTCGATGGAAACGACTTAACGAAAAAGCAAGCAAATGGGTGGTTGTTTGCAGAGAAGCAAACACGCGAAGGAGGAGTGGAATGAGCGACCAAGATGTTGAGAATGAAGCTCATAGCATCTACCAAGCAGGAGGCGGCAACAAATTTCAAGATTTGATAGTGTTTAATGAAGTTATGAGCAAACATCCAAAGTAGAGTATTCATGATACAACACAGGTATTTCCTGACAATGAAAATGTTGCTTATGAACAGGATGGTAGCAATTTAAAGAGGACCAAGACTTCTGAATCTGGCGAGTATACTATCCCTTCAAATCCAGAAACTCCTACATCTGGACATTCAACTAGTTCTCGGCCTATGGGTAGAGACAAGGCAAAAAGAAAAGGAAAAAGTAAGGTAACACAATCTGATTCTACTAATGCTCAAGTTGCTGCAGAACTTCATGCACTAAGGCTAGCTAAAGATAATGAGAACGAACTAGTGAAGGCTCGACTGCAGATAGAGCGTGAAAAGCTGGAAAAGCCCTCTATGAAGATGTACCAAAAAATGTTGATTAAGTTGTTGGACAAAGAGCACTTGTCCCCAGAAGATCAAGAGATGAAACATCAACTAATGGAGATTGTGTTTAAAAAATGAATGATTTTAGTTTGATATGAGTTTGGTGTGACAATAAGTTATGTAATATTTGTTTGGTGTGACACTAGTTTAAGTAATATTAGTTTGGTGTGCTTTTAATTATGTAATGTTAGTTTGGTGTGTGTTGGTGTGATCTTTGTTTGTACTTTATGTAAAATAAATTTGTGTAATATTAAGTTTATGTGATATGGTCACACGCATCTTTTGCAAAATCAATTGAGATGTCAGAAAGATTATTTCTTTATCACATGCATTTTTTTAGATATGATTTTCGTGACACATGCATCTTCCTGCAAAAGTATTTGAGATGTCACAAACATCATTACTTTAGCACATGCATTTGCATATGAGTTTTGGTATCATGTGATATTCCTGCAAAAGTAATTGAGATGTCACAAACATCAGTTCTTTATCACATGCATTTGCAGCTATGAATTTGGTGCTACTTGCATTACAAAAGTTTTGAAATATCACATGCATCACAATGTAAATCAAATATTTTGTCATCGTATGCATTATACTGCAAAAATTAGATATGTCACATGATTTACTGCAATTGTGTCTCGCATGCTTTACAAACATCAGTTCTTTATCTTACAAAAGTTTTGAAAAATCACATGCATCACAGTGTCAATGAAATGTTGTCATTGCATGCTTTATCATGCATAAATTAGATATTTCACATGCTTTACTGCAATTGTGTTTCACATGTCTGGGGTTTAGTGTCACATGCAAATATATTTAGTTTATAAATAGCTCGTGAAATTTTTTTGAAGGTAACACCAAGTACTCATTCCACCTCCAAAAAATGTCTTCTAGTGAAAACTCATCACATTCATTGGATTCAAGTTCTGATGATTCAAATATCATAACACTCAATTAATGGGAGGAACGAGTTTCTCAACAAAATCATCAAATCTATACAACTGAGAACATGTTATCCACTAATCACAATCTAATTGCAGGGGCTCAAGCTTCTACAGTTAGAAAAAGGTATTGTGAAAGGCAACGCGAGATTGGTGCTGAGCGTTTGATCAATGTCTACTTTAGTCCCAACCCGACATATGGGCCAGAGGTCTTCCGACGCCGATTTCGCATGCACAAATCCGTATTCCTTCGGATTGTAGAAGATGTTACTGCTAATGATGAGTACTTTCAAGAGAGACGCGATGCTACAGGGAAACAAAGTTTGTCATCGTTACAGAAATGTACCGGAGCTATGCGGGTGTTGGCGTATGGGACATCATCCGATGTCGTTGATGAATATTTGCGGATGAGTTCAACGGTGACGAGAGGTTCTCTAATACATTTCGTTGAAGGTGTTATTTCATGTTTTGGTGCCACATATCTCAGAAGACCTACTGAACAAGATCTGGCTAGACTTCTATATGTAGCAAATGAACGTGGTTTTTCAGGCATGATTGGGAGTATAGAGTGCATGCATTGGGAATGGAAGAATTGTCCTAACGCATGGGTTGGACAATATACAGGGAGAAGTGGCAAGCCAACGATCATTCTGGAAGTTGTTGCATCATACGACTTATGGATATGACATGCATTCTTTGGAACTCCAGATTCGTGCAATGATATTAATGTACTCCATAGGTCTCCTGTTTTTGATGATGTCTTAGAAGTTCGAGCACCATATGTTAATTACGTAGTAAATGGTCATCAGTATAATAGGGCATATTATCTTACTGATGGCATATACCCTGCATGGGCTGCATTTGTGAAGTCAATTACTTCTCCACAAATTCAAACGCATAAGTTGTTTGCTCAATTACAAGAGTCTATCAGAAAAGATGTTGAGCGAGCATTTGGAGTCCTACAAGCGCGTTTCGCATTTTTGCGAAGGCCATGCCTTGTCTGGGACAAGATGTTGATGGGAAAAATTATGATTGCTTGAAGATACATAATATGATAGTAGAAGATGAACGTGATACGTATCAAAATTATTATGATTCTACTGAGTTTTTTGAAGATACACCTACAAGAGCACAAGAAGGAAATGCTGAAGCTTTTTGTTACTCTACTCAACGGATCGGGATTGTTTTCTTATATAACAAATCGAGATCAACTCCGCAATAGAGAAGCTCATATTGCCCTTCGAGATGATTTGATTGAGCACATTTGGAATAAATTTGGCATAAATAGTTGAATGTGTAATGTTTATCTTTTTTAGTAATCTTTCTTATTTTTCACTTTAGTTTGTAGTGTAGTTTGTTTATTTTCTATTATTGTACCGTATTTCTTTTATTTGTGTATTTTTATTATGTTGTACTTCGCTTATATATGGATGTGTAATAATTTTTATTATAAATTTGAATTATAAAATAATTTTTATAATTTTTATATGAGTTTTTTAATATATTTGAATAAATATAAAATTTATATTGATTGAAAGTATATGAAAAAGAAAATATGTAATGGAGTTGAGTTGGTGTTATTAATAGATGTAAAAGTTTGAGTAAGTTAGAAGAAATGAGTATTTTATTTAAAAGTTGATTGCGGTTGGATTGAATACGTGACACCAATTGGGATAGTCTAAATATATATATAAGTTGCAGATAGTGTACAAGCTAGTTATAGACTTGCAGTAGATTATGCTCTAATTTAGTGCTTGTTTTGATTTAATTTGGTTTTGCTTTGACTACAGTTCGAATGAAACGATGCCTTTAAACGTGACAATCAAAATACTCCAATAAACATCATTTCGTTTAATACATGTACACATCATTTTTGGACATCATGGACATATATTTCATACTAAAACTGTTTATATTTCATTTTATTTTTCTATCTAATAAACTACAATTAATGAGATTATCAAATTATAAATACTATTGAAACTCTATAATGATACGCATTTAATCCATCCACAGTTATATGGTGTTTTAAGTCCAAGCAATATATGCACACATTTTTTTCCTTTTCTTATTCAACTTTTCAATGTTTGATGCTTCTTTCGGTATACCTGAATTATATACTCCATCATTTCCTTTAATTTTATCATATTTTTCCATTTTGTATGTTCCATAAAATTTGTCAAATTTCATTTTTTTAATATACTATTTTTTTGTAGTGGACCATATATTCCACTAATTCATTCAAAATCACATTTTATTATAAAACCAATATATAAAAGTAGAACCCACTTTCCACTAACTTTTTCAACTCATATTCCATTATATTTCTTAAAATCCATGTCCGGTCAAAGTGCGGCAAAATTTAAGGGACGGAAGGAGTATTAGTTAAAATATAGATAGACAATTTTATAGTTGCATGAGTACATTGAATAGGTGTGGTCTATCAATCCTAGTTTAGGTATAGTTTGGACGAACATATGATAACTATGACTAATTAGTAATCCAAATGTCCCTTGTTACATGTATCATTTTTCCGTTTCGGTCCATTTTCGATAGGAGTCTCAGTTCACTTTTACCATTGTAATCCGTTAACCTTATTCCATGCACATTTTATTATAAAACTGATATATAAATATAGACGCACATTCTACTGTCCTTTTTCCACCAACTTTCCTTAGCATTTTTTAAAATCCGCATCAGAGAGAAATTAATAAGACTCCTAATGAAGGATGAGGGAAATAACATTACTTAGCCTAAATGAAGTACTCCTTCCATCCACCGTTACTTGTGTTAAACTAAATTTAACACAAGTAGTAATAACGTAACTAATCAAGTAATCGCTAAGGCATCAACGAGGGGTAGTGCCTATTAAATTAAATCTTAGCTAGGTATGATAAATAATCTAGAGTGTTTTCCACTAGGCCTGCTTATTCGGCCGGTTCCGGTTCTATCCGGTCCGGTTGACCGGGTACCCGGTTACAAATTTTCATAAATTTGGGAACCAGAACCGGAATCGGATCCGGCCGGTTCCGGTTCTGAATCGGAACCGATTTGTAGTTTTTTTTTAAATAATTCAAAATATAGAAATATAACAATTAATACCGAAAAATTCAAATAAATACAAATCAATAAAATAACAATATTCATCATCCAATTTTCCAATACCTAAAAACTATAATTCAATAAATACCTAAAATAGTTAATACCTAAAAGTTCAAATAAACATAAAAAAATGCAAATCAACAAGATAACAATATGCATCAACCAATATTTAAATACCTAAAACAATAATTTAATAAATTACTAAAAAATCTAACACTAAAAATTAAAATCTATGCACAACAAAATACGACTATACAACCAATATTCTAATAAGGCAATAATATTCAAAAGACCAAAATCTTAATTACTCTATTTTGATTTTAGAAAAAAATCGATATATTAATACATTTAATCATTCACTTTAAACTTGATTATTTTAATAAAAAATCTTAATTAATTATGAGTTATTTTTTTAAAAAATCAATTATTTTTGAGTTATCATAATAGGAGCGAATCAACAAATGGTGCGAAAGATTGAAGATTGATCACAAAAAGTAATAGTACTTTCGTTTTGCAAAGGCAGTAATCACTTTTGCTAATAGGATAATCAAAAATATTTTAAGAATAATAAAACAAATGAAATGTCCTTAGTTTAATATTTTAATTTATATTTAAATTTTATAATCTCTAAAATTGATATATATTATTCGGTTCCGGGTAGAACCGGAACCGGAATTTTCGAAAGCATAAGAACCGGAATAGGAACCGAAACCGGTTTTTCCGGTTCCCGGTTCCTCAATTACCCGGCCGGTACCGGGTACCCGAGAACCAGAGAACCGGTTAAGCAGGCCTATTTTCCACAAATAAGAGCTAGTTCCATGGTATATAAATAGCTAAAAACAGACCATACATGTATTTGCAAGAAGCAAAAATGGATTCTCGTCGGTTCCATGTTTGTGTCCTTGTCCTCTTCCTACACGCAACTCACCCTCCAATGGACTTCTTTCCCTTTTTCCAGTGGCCTAAATTACCATTTCCTGAAACTCCGTCCTTGCCCAAAGCTCCTCCATTTCCATCAATTCCGTCATTGCCCAAAGCTCCTCCGTTTTCTATAAATCCATTTGCTCCACCGCCAAAAGCTCCTCCGCTTATTGTAAATCCGGTTGCGCCCAAAACTCCATCTCCTTTTTCGCCAAACGCTCCTCCTTTCTTCACGAATCCTTTTGCTCCTACACCTCCGTTGCTGAAAGCTCCGCCCTTCTTCACCAACCCTTTCGCTCCCAAAACTCCACCTCCTCCAAAAAACCCATGAGGAACTGCATCTGTGGTTGTCAGCTCCGCTTCTCTTCAATAGGAATAACTTGGCACAAGCGTGCCCACTTTGTGTGCTTTGTTTTACTTTTTTGTGATTTCAGGTTTTCTTATTATAATAGTACACTAGGAGTAATATGTACTCTTTCATCTATTTTAATTCGTGTTGAGATTTAAAAAATTAATTATGTTCATCAAGCAAGTAATTAATTAATTTAAATTAATTAGTTATAGCTTGGTACATGCGTGCTCAATTGCTAACTTTCTTAAGTTGTCAACTCTGTTAACTCATCAACGTAGTATATTTAAAATGTCAACACATAATTTTGTTGACATTTCAATATACCGTGTTGACATTTTTATACTGGTTAGATCAGTTAACAGATTTAACAACATAAATATATATAATAAATCTAGTCCACCAATCTCCTCAATTGTAGACCCAATCACTTTAGGAGATAAGTCCATTTTGAAAAAAAGAAATCAGCCCAAACATAAAAACCCCACCTGCCGGCCCAAATTCTTATCAGTGAAAGTAAAGAGGCCCAACAATGTATTTAATGTTCCTTTTGATTTACTAAATTCTTTTTTCTTGTACAGAAGTATCTTGTATGAACAATACACCTTTTGATGCGCAAAGCATTTCCTTTGCAACAATCTCGATTCACGGACATATATTTAGAAATCCTTCGTGTTGTCACAAAAGCATACTAAGTACTCTCTCCGTTCTATAGTAATGGAGGCATTTCTTTTTAACATGGAGATTAAGAAATTGTGTTACGTGAGATAAATAAAGAGAGAATAAAATGAAAAATTGAAAAAAGATAGAGAGATGAAGAGAGAATAAAGTAAGAGAGAGTAAAGTAGATGTGGAGAAATGTGTGACTTTTACTAAAAAGGGAAATGATTCTATTACTATGGAACGTACCAAAATGGCAAAATGATTCTATTACTATGGAACGTACCAAAATGGCAAAATGACTCTATTACTATAGAGCGGAGGGAGTAAGAGCATCCACAGTAACCGGCGAGCGACCGACTAGCCGATACCCGACGCTAGCCGGTCCGCTCGCTGAACTATTGCAATCGGCGAGCGCTTGCTGATTCTCGGCCGCTGGCTGATGCGTTCGCCGATCCGCTCGCCGCCATTGTAGGCTGGCGATCGGCGAACGATCGGCCAACGCAATTTTTTTTAATTAAATTTTCGAAACACTATATATATACGATTTTCAAGTCATTTTCATTCGCACCACTTGTTTTAACGAGTTTTCTCGCTCTATTAATTTATATACAAGAGCAATAACGCAAAATGGATCACAACAACGAGTCTACTCCAGCGACGAGCGGGACGCAAACTCCCACGATACCCGCGGGAGCATTGCTTTGTCGATTGCTTGTTACGATGATGTGGTAGGAGGAATTTTAGTCACGGTTGATGTAGCGAGGAGGAGAAACGAGGCTAGCCTATGGCTAACTGTTACCATTGTGGATGCTCTAATTGAGAATTGGGACGTGATTTCATATATAAAACTATACCATCGATCATCACATAAGCATGGAAGGCACATGCGCCTAATTAGTCATCGTTTATTAAAATAACTAAAATAAAAAAGGGTGGAAAAAAATGGGCCGTCACGCAAGCTTTATAATAGATGTCTGCTCTAGGACGCCCTCTCGTCCCCCTTCCTGTCCCGGCCCCCTCACTTCACCTGCAATGTATGGCGCCACTCGCCGGAACGCCCCAAGTGGCGTGGCATCTCAGAGCATCCACAGCGGATGCTAAATCCATCCCCATCTCGTCTCGGAGGGACGAGATGCCGGCGAGACGGCGTTGTGGGCGGCGTCTCGTCGCCAGCCCGTCCCGCGTCTCGCGCGGACCAAATTAGGGAAAATATTCCGTAGGAACACATTCCGGATTATTTCCGTTGGGCAGCGGTGGAGGCTCCGCCAACCGCGATGCCGAGGACGAATCGACCCCGGTGAAGGAGGTGGAGGATCTAAGCACCTCTTGGCTCACCGTCTCGTACGATCCCATCGTCGGGAATCAACAAAACAAATTGTGCTTTTGGGAGAAGGTCACAGAACTTTACGCAGATTTAAAGCCGAAGGGGACTCGCCCCCGCACTGTGAAGATGCTCCGCAATCATTGGGACCGGGTCGACAAAGATGTCAAAAAGTTTAGCGCGGTCTACAGGGGTGAAGCGGAGCATTACCAAAGCGGAGCCAGTGAAGCTGACATTCTGCGAGCGGCGATGCGCGTCTTTAAAGACGACGTCAAAAAAGATTTCAAACATATCGATGTTTGGCAGTTGGTCAGAAACGAAGATCGGTGGGCTGGCGGTGTCCGGTCCTCAAGCTCGAAACGCACGAAGCACACGGGGGGTGGCTACTCGTCTAGTGAGGGCGGCGGATCAGGCAACGCCTCACATGAGGCTGGGGACACGCCCACTGAAGCCGGTGGCTCCTCCTCCGGTTCACGACGTCGGCCGCAAGGGGAAGAGCCGAGGTGAATCGAGCCAGGCGGGCGCGGGCGTGGGCTCGAACACTTCCCTATGGTCCGTATACATGCTCTCCACGATGGCTGACACTTCCAAGATGACGCCTACCCAATACGAACATCATATTCCCGGAATCCAGGCGATGGCAAGGCAACTTGGTCTTCAGCCGGGTGCACCGCCACCGGCTTCGGGGGATGATTCGCCGGCGGAGTAGTTTTTTAAGTGTTTTTAATTTCTAGTATTTTAAATTATGTGTGTTTTTATTTTTTTAGGATTTTAATTATGTGTGTTTTTATTTTTTTAGGATTTTAATTATGTCTTTTTTATTTTTTTAGGTATTTAAATTATAATTTTATTTTATTTAATGAAGTGTGTTTTATTATTAATTGATTTTGTTGGAAATAAAAATGAAAAATGAAATTGAATGAATAGTTAAGAGATGGATGAATGTGAGTGTTATCTCTTAGTTAAGAGATGGAGTGTAAAATATAGTGAGACCCATGAATAGTGAAAAGATGAGATGGTTAAGAGACGGATAAGAGACACCTCAACAATATTTCCAATAAACCTCAACAATTAGAAAATAAATCCATGACATTCGATAAAAGTTATAATACTATAATAGTAATACTTTCTCAACACCAGAGCAAATTTAGATAGGAAATTTAATACGTATTCAACATGTTTATAAATATATCTATTAATTTGAGATAGTGGGAGGACTAGATATTTGCAGACTCATAGATTACGCTCTTATTTAATGCTTGAATTTGTTTAATTTGGTTCGACTTTGACTTGACTCAATTGAAACATTGACTTATAAATTCGGCAATCAAAATAATTTAATATTCTTTTGTTTGATTAGCAGTATTATATATTTATATGTGTTTGGGTGTGTTATACTCTTAAATTGCTGACTACAATTAAATAATAGACATTAGATTTTCAAATTAAGGGTCATGATCATCCAATTTCGAGTATAACAAAAAATGTCAATTATGATACTTATGTCAATTAACAACAAATTAGTTATAACTAACTTTTAAAAAATATCTCACAATTTTAAATGCATATAATAATCTCAAATTTTAAATTATTTTTTCACACAACATATATCAAATTAAAGATAATTTTATAAGGATTCTAACAAGATCTCACTTGCATATGTTTCGATGTCAATATTTGAAAAAAATTTCTTGAATTTTCGTATTTTTAATAAAACAGTTAATGTCAATATAGCTATCATAATATGTCAACATAATGCATATAAAATGTCAATTCGAAATTGTGTTGACATATTCAAGACATCGGATTGATATGCTTAATGCACTATATTGGTATTTTGATCTAAAACCTTAAATTTGCAAGATATTCTTATCTTTTTAAATAATAATAAAATGAATTTACACATTGACAAATTATAGATCACTAGATTTTTAAAGATCTTGTAGTTAACAAGGGAGAGTTAACAATGATCACATCCCCTATACGTTTCCGTTTCTGTTTCCAATTTTTTTTTTTTTTTACCATTTATGTTATTTGTGAACACCAGTGACATGTACTTATTTCATAGTAGAACTGTTTATATTTCATTTTTATTTTATTATCTCATAAATTACAATTAATGAGATCATCAAATTATAAATACAATTGAAACTCTATAATGACACGCCCTTCATCCATCCACAATTATTTGGTGTTCAAGTCCAAGCAAAATATGAACGCATTTTTTGTCTTATTTTCATTCAACTTGTCAATATAATGTTTGATTCTTCTAGCGGTATGGTTGAATCATATGATTTTAGAACTGAATTTCCTCTCATTTATGAGTGAATCTAATGATTTTGAAATTTCTGGATGAAATTTGACTTCTGTTTTTGGTAATTATGTCATTTACGTCAACAATAATTCAAAAAACTTATTTTTTATATAAAACAATATGACAAAATTCTTATCCAAACACTATCCTACTTTTGGTCCGAAAATTTTATCCTATGTTAATATTCTTGTTATATCCCGTCCACACTACAAAACGGGTCCTTATTAAGAAATAAATAGACAATTTTATGTAATTGCATGACTATATTGACTTGGTGTGATTAATTAATCCTAACTTAGGTATAAGTTGGACGAATATGTTGATAGCTACGACTAATAAGGGTGTCTCCGGTGGCGCCCCTCCCACTAGGACCTCCACTAGTCCTTCCTATAAAAACTATCTGTCACGTCAGCACTAGTCCTTCCCATTTCACTAGGACTTCCCGCAATAAAATTAATAAATTCACAATTAAAATTAAAATTTACGGAATTAAAATTTACGGAATTAAAATTTCGACACGAGCCGTATTTATAGAGTTTTTTTTATTATTAAATAAATTAATTTTCGGTGGGACGTCTGAGTGGGACGTCCTACCCACGCCACAGTGGCGGACGTCAGGTAGGACGTCGATGCGAGGGGCGAGCCCATCCGACGGGCACTCGGGACGGGCGTGGGCGCCCTTCCCGCTTCCTACGGCGGACGTCCAGTCGCCTGTCGGCGACGGGCGAACAGGAAGGGCGACGGTGGAGAGACCGGTGGAGAGACCCTAAGTACCTAGTAAAATTAATCCTAACTTAGGTATAATTTGGACGAATATCTTGATAGCTATGACTGATAAGTAGTAATACTAAATGCCAACTTACATACACTCAATTAATTGTTCGCCTAAATAAAGTAAAAGTAATTAAGTAATCGCCTAAATAAAGTAAAAATTAATTAAGTTCGCCAAGACATCAACAAGGGAAATGACCTAATAAATTAAACTTGGCTAGGTATAATAAAAAATCTTGACTGTTTTATTTTTATCACAACTTAAATAATTAAATTATGGAGTATACGGTTGTATGATGTGTTTTTTATATTTTCAAAATATGGATACTCAAATTAATTAAGTATTGTGCCTAACATAAGATATTAATTAGTTTTTCGACTCCACATATTTAATTTCTTGGACCCGTCATTGATTAACAAGAGCGGGTTCCATGGTAACGCACAATAATAAATACCTGGAAACAGATCGAACATGTACTGCAAGAAACAAAAAACACAAGGATCACGAAATGGAATCTCATCGGTTCCATGTTTGTGTCCTAGTCCTCCTCGTCCTCCCCCTCTTTCAGGCTGCAGCCCATGAGGCGACTCATCCTCCGGCGGACTTCTTTCCCTATTACTGGTGGTATTGGCATAGGTTCCCATATTATCACCATCCTTTATTTCCCAAAGCTCATATGCCACCTCCATCTCCACCTCCACCTCCACCCCCGTCTTCGCCAGAAGCTCCTCCTTTAACTCCATCCTTGCCCAATACTCCACCACCGTCTTTGCCATCTCCTACTCCGTCAACTCCATCTCCACCTCCGTCTTCGCCTGAAGCTCCTCCATCAACTCCATCCTCACCCAATGCTCCACCACCCTCTTTGCCAGGACCTCCTCAGTCAACTCCATCTCCACCTTCGTCTTTGACAGAAGGTCCACCCTCAACTCCATCCTCACCCAATGCTCCACCACCGCCTTCGCCAGAACCTCCTCCCTCAACTCCATCTCTACCTCCGTCTTCTACAGAAGCTCCTCCATCATTAACTCCATCCTCGCCCAACGCTCCACCACCATCTTCACTAGAACCTCCTCCGTCAACTCCATCTCCACCTCCTTCTTCGCCTGAAGCACCTCCATCAACTCCATCCTTGCCCAATGCTCCACCACCGTCTTCGCCAGAACCTCCTCAGTCAACTCCAACTCCATCCTTGCCAGAAGGTCCACCCTCAACTCCATCCTCGCCCAATGCTCCACCACCGTCTTCGCCAGAACCTCCTCAGTCAACTCCAACTCCGTCTTCGCCAGAAGGTCCACCCTCAACTCCATCCTCGCCCAATGCTTCACCTCCTTCTTCGCTAGAACCTCCTCAGTCAACTCCATCTCCACCACTGTCTTCTCCAGAAGCTCCTCCATCATTGCCCAATACTCCACCACCGTCTTCACTAGAACCTCCTCCGTCAACTCCATCTCTACCTCCGTCTTCTATAGAAGCTCCTTCATCATCAACTCCATCATTGCCCAACGCTCCACCACCGTCTTCACAAGAACCTCCTCCCTCAACTCCATCTCCACCTCTGTCAACTCCATCCTCGCCCAATGCTCCACCACTGTCTTCACTAGAACCTCCTCCGTCAACTCCTTCTCCATCTCCTTCTTCGCCACAAGCTGCTCCATTAACTCCACCCTTGCCCAATGCTCCACCACCGTCTTCGCCAGAACCTCCTCAGTCAACTTCATCTCCACCTCCATCTTCGCCAGAAGTTCCTCCCTCAACTCCATCTTTACCACCTTCTTCGCAAGAACCTCCTCCGTCAACTCCATCTCCACCACCATCTTCGCCAGAAGCTCCTCCATCATCAACTCCATCATTGCCCAATGCTCCACCACCGTCTTCACAAGAACCTCCTCCATCAACTCCGTCTATGCCACGAGGTCTTCCATTTACTCGATCCTTACCCAATGCTCCACCACCGTCTCCGACAGAAGCTCCAGCACCATCACCTAATTCTTCTCCGAAAAATGCTCCAACTCATCATTCACGAAGAGGTTTTCCATTCTTCAGAAACCCTTTTGCAAATGCACCTCCGTTATTCACCAACCCTTTTGCCCCCAAAACTCCATCTCCACCTCCACCTCCTCCCCCTCCACCTCCCCCCCCTCCTCCTCCTCCTCCTCCTCCATCAAGAGCTCATCCAATCTTCAGAAACCCTTTTGCTCATCTTCCTCCGTTATTCACCAACCCTTTTGCTCATCCTCCACCTCCACCTCCACCTCCACCTCCACCTCCTCTTCCATCTCATCCTCCTCCGCCAAGAGCTCCTTCATTCTTCAGAAACCCTTTTGCTCATCATACACCTCCCTCGCCACCTTCTTCATGAAAGCGCAATGAGGAACTACGTCTGTTGTTGTGACCTCCGCTTCGAATCTTTCAATAGGAATAACTTGGCACAAGCATGCCCATTTGTGTCCTTTGTTTCACTTTTTTGTGATTTCAGGTTTTCTTATCATCCTACTAAAATGTTAATAATAATATACTCCATCTTTAATCCATTTTAATATCATACGTACATATCAAAATACAAAAGAATATCACACTAAACAACATCTAATTTATTTTTTGACATGTCTTTATTTCTTCAAAGCGATTGACTGCATTATCATCGAAAACTTGAGAAATATATCAACATTAAATGACTCTAGTGAATACAAAATGCCTTAAGTTTTTTTCTTTATCGTTCGAAGTACAATCATTCTCCCCAGACCCCAATCATGCCTCTATGATTTTGAAGTTGACGAGCAATCTCATGTTAGGATATACATATAAAACAAGAAATGTGTTTTTCATTTATTCATAACTATTTGCATGGACTTGTATAAATTTTGGATAAATATTTAATTTGATTCATTGTTCAGTATTCTAACAAAATGTTCTGACTTTAAGAGTGATTGAACAAAGTATCGAATATTTCAATTTCCACTTAAAAATGTTCCGCAAAACATTTTCAGCCACTGTGTGATCATGATGAAGAAATAAATAAGGAGATATATAAGGAAGAAACATGCAGTCTAAAGTGTCAGAAAGTGAAACGACTTTGAGAGAAGGAGCCTGAGGTGGCTCAGGTGACGGGATACATTGACGCGAGGGAGAAGAAGAGAGAAGGATTTATGTAAAGCCACATAATTTTTCGTAAATGTAAATCTGGTGGGACACATCAAAATTCGATGTCGGGATTTTTTTGCGGGAGTTTTTTTTAAACGAAAATAGAAATGTATATTTATCAAAATTATCTTAGAGTTGGAATTTTTTTGATGGGCAAAATTGAATATTTACCGTATAAATGACTGGATGCGATGTGAAAAAAAAGATGCAATAGCAACTAATAATTCAATCTAGATATAGTGTGCCAAATCACAAACTTTAAATCTACGGATACAAAATGCAAATAAACTAGTTATAGGGTGCATTTTGTTAATTACCATCATCAACCATTTTCCCTCAAAATGTTTTCCCACATTTTCATCCCTAAACTTTGAATTTGGACTGATTGCTTTGATCTCTTACCGGTAATTCCCTCCTCCTTATGCAAAAATTGGAAAGCCGATGATACGCATTGTATTTGCGACTGATTAATTCGCAGAATTCCTAAATTTTAGGTATGGCTGCACCATTTCAACAGTCTGCAGGTTTAGCTGGTGCTTTGCAATTGGTGATTCTTTTGTTGTTCCTTTCATCAATTTCAAGTTTGACAGTTGAGGAATATGATGCTGACTAGCAGTTTTTTGATGCTATCTCAAATTTTCACATCTCTTTTCTAGCTATGTTTTGTCTCAACTTCCTAATCATGATGCTGAAAAGAAAACCGTTCATTCAGTATGTGCTAATTTCTTTCTTTGCTTTCCTAGTTAAGGTCAAAAGGTGGGTAGATTGTGTGGAGAAGGAGGCATTAGGTGGATTAACTGCTGATTTTGGGTCTGTGTTACCTGCTCATGCTGAAGAAGGCCACTGTTTCTCGGTTGTTTTTGCAGATCCTTTGAATGGCTGTTCACTCTCGTCTTCTAATGTATATGTATAACACTTCTATTTTTCTTTCATACTATTTCTACACTCGCATAAAGTCATGAATACATTCTTACATTAAGATAAAAATATTTCCACAAAAACTACCACTTTCTTTAAAATATATATATACATAAAATTTAGGAATTTTAAGAATTTATAAGCATTTGAGCCAATCATGATGAGGAAGAAAGGCTAGAGATGCAAGTCATTCCTTATCCAAACATAGTGGGGGGTGTGATTTATGCGATGATTGGGACAAGACCAGATGTGACTCAAGAAATAAGCAAAACCAATAGATTTATGGCAGACCATGGTTAAGAACATTGGTTAGCCTTGATGGATTCTAAGGTATATAAAGGGAGCTGGAAATGTTAGATTATGTTCAAAGGTGATCCAAATATGTGGGTGATGCATTGGTGGAATTTTGTGATAGTAATTATCCGTGGAGTGTGGATACCGAGATGTCTTAGTTTGGTTACATTTTTACTATGATTGGTGCAAGTGTAAGATGGAAATCAAGTTTCTAGAATGTAGTTGCTTTGTCCACGACCGAGGCTAAATATTTTGCGTTGACTTCAGCTGTGAAAGAAAGTTTTTGGTTGAAGGGAATTGCTGCTAACCTTGGGGTAGAGCACAGAGCTATAGCTATAGGCTGTGACAATGACAATGGTATAAGCTTGGCAAAACACCAGTTTTTTCATGAACGAAGTTAGCGCGATGTGCGATCACATTTTGTAAGGAAAGAATTAGAGAAAGGAAGAGTGAAAGTGTTCAAAGTTGATACTTCAGAGAACCCCGCGGATATGCTTACCAAATTGCTGCCAAAATAAAATTTTGATCTGTGAAGGTGGTTGGATTGTGCAGACAATGGTGATGACATCAACTAGGAAATGAAGGTGGAGACATTAATGATAAAATTTTAGTTATTACCGGTCATGCCCGCCTCCTCCTCCTCGTCGCTCGTTCACCGCCCGACCTCCGCCGTCCAGGTACGAAATCTCCTCTCCTTCCCTTCTTCTTCTCACTTCACTCGCTATGTTTATACGTTCGAACATACACATATGCTTCTCTTCCTCGGTTCGATTTCAGGCCCCGGGTTCGCCGAATGAACGGAGAAGAGTGCATCGGGGTTCATTCGGTGCAGCAGCGTGCGGTCTTGTGTGGCTACCGTCTGCCGAGACAGCGGCGGCGGCGGCTGCCGCCGAGTGACAGCAACAGCAGCGGCATCGTTCGGTAGCTCAGTGCTCATTGGTGCAATCTTAAAAGCTAAGTTTTATACGATTTATCTCCTTTGGCAGTTTGAGGACAAACTAATTTAGCTAAGTCAAAACGATTATCTAATTTCTTCAAGTTGTTGCTCAATACTTGTCTTGATTTAATCCACCGGAGTGAGGTGGCTTTTGAGGTATTAAATTAAACCTGCTACTGCCCTTATTTTCAAGTCATGGCTTGTGAGTGTTTAAGCATTTCTAATTTTTCATTAATCAAGCTTTAGTTGTGATTTTAAGTTCGACGAGAAGTTTCTAAATATTAAAGAGGGTGAAGGAAATGGTATAGAATTGGTGTTTGACATGGAAAGCTTCTAATGTTCATGCTTTGAATGAAATATGAAAATCTATGAATAAAGTTTGATGTTGAAGAATTTACCTTGAGGAAAGGAGAAAAAGAAATGAAGTGTGTAGAGAATTGACTCTTCTTCTTCAAGCATTCATTTGAGAATAATCACTTTGAGATAAAATAGTTTTGGGAGATTTTGTGGTGGAATAAAAGGATTAAAGGTAGTGATAGAGTGGTATTTATAGTGGAAAATGGGTACATGGAAAAACATGGTCAATTCCCTAATTCATAGAAGCAAACTATTACACATGAGATAATGACTTTTTGCTAAAAGGGGTAAGTTGGCAAATCAATCTTTCACATTACTATAATTGGTAAGAATATTACATCTTGTCGCTTAAAAAGACGTGAGCCGTCGTTTGGTAGGCGTGTTTGATGTGATGTGATTTCGTCGACCGTCTCGTCTTGATTTAACACGCTTCTTATCCATTCGTGTAGGTATCGGGGTTCAAGGCATGACTATTTAGCGAGATCCGGAGGACATGGAGAGTATTTTTATTTTTAATTTTACTCTAATGTTGAACTCTATGTAGAACGTGTACGAACTTTTATTTGAAGCTCGGCCTTCACAAACAGACTTTTATTTGAGAGAACTACATCTATTGTAATAATACTATTTTCATTCACTTATCCAAATTTTTTTTGCTTCGCTACGATTAATCATAACGAGAAGTAAAAGAAATTAGGTGCGAAACTTTTATATATATATATATATAGGGATGTACTAATATGCTAACTAATTTTAAAGTGCTAACGTACATCCAATCACGTGCTGCCACGTGGCACGAAAAATGCAATATTATATATAGAAAAATGCAATATGAATTTCGACAGATTATATTAGGGTCATAACAGCATCTCAGTGTAAAACACAGCACAAATCACAGCCCTTGGATCCTTAGATTGGATGGTTGTGATAAGCTACATTATTATACTAAAAATGTACATTATTCGCCGAGGTACATTATTAGAATGGAAATGTACATTATTAGACTAAAATGTTACATTATTATCATATGTACATTATTAGGCTAAAAATCTACATTATTAGATGACACGTGGCATTAATCTGACCGTTAGATCACACGATCCAATGGACTGCAAGTGTTTTAAGTTTTACTCATACTTAGCGTTTTGATATGAATACATCCCTATATATATATATATATATATATAGGGTTTTGATCTATGAAGACCAGATTTAAATACAGAAACGCAGAACACGGTCATACGTAGGGCATTTTTAGGTCATAGTTAGTTTATTATTAGGTCATGCTAACAAAGCATGACCTAAAATGATCTTAACATGACCTAAACTCAAATCTTATAATATGACCTAAAACTACTTAATTATGACCTTCCGTATTTTGGGTTAATTATTGACCATTAGATCATCTAATCCCAGGGCCAAGATTTGGGCTGCATTTCTGGGTTTAAATGCATTCTTATTTTGATCATCTCCCTATATATATATATAGAGAGAGAGTTGTGATCAATGTCGAACCAATTTTAAAGACCGAACTAGAGACCAAATCTGGACCATTAGATCTAGTTTTTTTAATGAGATGTGCTGCTGTGAAATTTTTTTCTACTTCATTACTAGCCTATTTTACTTCATTGTATAGGTTTATTACTTCATTCTGTACGTAATACCTTGAAACTACAACATGTTTTTACTTGCTTCCAGTAGGTTTTGAAATGATTCAACATATGCTTCATTCAAATTCATTGACGTGGGTTTTTGCTTGATTAACATTTAAATATGCAATTTATTCAAGTAAGTTTATTACTTCATTCAGAAACGTTATTACTTCATTGGATACGATTTTTACTTCATTCCAGTAGGACTTCAAATGCTTCTACACATACTTCATTCCAATAATTTATTATATTATTCCATGTGTTTATTAAACCATATTAGCGCCAAGGCGGTGGTGATAGATATCGTAGAGAGAAAGAATGGCACGCGACGGCGAAACCACATTTACGTATTGGAATGAAGTAAAAACCTACTGGAATGAAGTAAAAACCTACTAGAATGAAGTAATATATTCTGGAACGAAGTTAAATCTTCGTAACATGTTAGTATGACTTATTTACCTTCGGATGAATTAAAATAGGCTCGTGATAAAGGCGAAAATAATTTATAAATTTCTGTATCTTATCCATAAATAATTTGGTAGGGTTCGGTGGTTCGGTCTTTAAGAGTGAATTTATGGATAATGGGACTATATATATATATAGGTTTGTGTTAAAATGACAACCCCTCTTAAAATGACAACGTGACAACGCTTATACAGCAATATTATAAACGCTACATAGCAATATCCAACACGTTAGACAACAATTTATAGATTGCTGTCTAACGTGTTGGATATTGCTGTTCAAGAAAAATTGCTGTTTAAAGACCACAAAATTGCTGCCCGTCTTTTTTGGTTTTTTAGTTTTCTTTTTTTGCCACGTGGCGGCTTATTATTCATCCACGTGTACAAATGATTGGCTAGAAATGGTGGTATGATGTTATTTTAAGGGGTGGTGGCACCCTAACATGCCCCTATATATATATACATATAGGGGTGCACTATGGTGCCACCATGATAAAATAACACCATACCACCAATGTAGTCCGTTAGATCTCATCTATGGACGCCTAGGATTAAGTTTCGTGAAAAAACACGGGTTTGCAATCTACTGTATTAGATATTGCAGTCTATTGTATTAGATATTGCAGTCGTGGTAAACTACAATATTGTTGTGGTAAGACTGCAATATTCAATGAACAGCACTGCAATCTAGTAACGTAAAATTAGAAATTTCCTATTTTACCCCTCCGTGTTTTTACACGTGGCAGCATGACAAGCACACGATTTTCAGATCCAATGGCCTAAAATGGTGGTATGGTGTTATAATAAAGAGGGTTGACATCTTAATATATCCCTATATATACATATAGAGAGAGAGAGAGTTTTGATCTATGTAAAACTCATTCTTAATACAAAATACAGAACCAAGCATACATATGTCATTTTTAGGTCATCGTAAGCTTATTTTTATGTCATTATAATAAGCATGACATAAAATGATCTTAACATGACCTCAAACCCAAATTTTATAATATGACCTAAAACTGCTTTATAATGACCCACTGTGTTTTTCTTTAATTATTGACCATTAGATTGAAAAATCTCATGGTCAGGATTTGGTCTGGATTTTGTATTGAGATGCATTTTTGTATTGATCATTTTCCTATATATATATACATATAGGGATGTGATCAAATGCAAACTCTAAATATTGTACAAACTCCAAACTATGATCTGGACCGTTAGAAAATATCAACAGATCATGAAATAATAGCAACAAAAAATGTCAACACAATGTCAACGGTTGATGTTGTGTTGAAATTGTGTTGACATTGTATTGATATTGTGTTGATATCAAAATCTTGAAATTTTATACTGTGTTGATATTGTGTTGAAAAAGTTTGGAGTTTGTACAATATATGAGTTTGCATTTTATCACTACCCTATCGGGAAAAACGCCCGACCGGGCGTTTTGCTTGTGAAAATCGCCCGGGGACAGGGAAAACGCCCGGGCCGGGCATTTTGGCATGTGAAAAACGCCCGACCGGGCGATTATGCCGATTTTTAGATTTTGTGGGCCAACTTTCTATTTTTGGACCCATAGTATAAATACCTCTTGATGTCATTTCTTTTCCTTAGATTTTGATGAAATTAGATGCTTGAGAGCTTTGTTTCCTCTTGGAGAGGGTTTCTATCCAATTCCTAGATTTAGGTTGCTTGAATCCATCAATTGCTAGTTCAAGCATGGGATTTCCATCAATTGCTAGTTCAAGCATGGATCAAGTAGAGGTATGCTTTGAGGTTTGTGGTTCCCTTGAAGATCTAGCCATGGATGCATGTTAGTTATGTTGTAAGTGCCTTAGCTTGCTTCATCAATGACTATGTATCCCAATTTCCACCCTATCCAATGTTATTTCCTTCTTTGTTCATCTTAGTTTCCTTATTTCTTGTTGGGTTGCCTTTATTGATAAAATAGAAAACCAATTCTCACAAAAATACCTAGATCAAGCATCACAATTGGGTAAATCCTTGGGAAATGGATCACAAAATACATGGATCCACATCATTTGGTATCTAGAGCCTAGTACCCACTAGGTGTTTGATCTATTGTTGCTTTGGGTTGGGTTATTTTTCCTTTTGTCCTTTGTTTTTGCTCTGTTTTGTTGGGATGATCGGATTGATCAATTGTGCTTAGATTAAGCTGAAATTTGGTGTGTATGATATATGTTATGTGACCTACGTACCTGAAAAATTTCATCAAAAAATTCGTTCGTTTGCCTAGTTAACCGTGGAGATTAACATCATTGCCCTGTTTTGGCATAGTTGGGGAAAACCATACAAAACATATCCAATCATCAAATCTGACTATATATGGCCATTTTTCCCTTGATCTAGACTTGTTTGGGAATCTATCCACCAAAATTCATCCAAATTGGGCGCGGGAATCAATACCAAAAAAAATCATAAAGATCAGCCAAATTTCAGCAAAAGTGTCACCCCTTGTTTGTTTTTCTTTGACTTGCATCTTGCTAATATGTGTTTATGGCTTTGTCTTCTTGATTTTGTTGACCAAGGAGTATACCTTGATTGATCCACCTCAAGCACTTAAATCTTGGAATTGGAGTTGTGAGTGTGAGTGAATCCACCTTTCTCACAATATTCTAAGCCGTCGTCGAGAGTTATTGGGGAGTGATTTGAGGGGGGTTTGGGACATCAAGGTTGAGTTCATCTTCTTAAATTCTACTTTCTTTTATTACTAACCTCTAGGACTAGTTCCTAGTGTTTGTTTGATTTGTAGGTACTTACTCTATGCCTCCTCGCACCC